>NC_064293.1:47075416-47079732 GCF_019186545.1 Solanum stenotomum
TTTTTATAAAATAATATAAATCACGTAAATATGGTGATTATCTGTAATAATAGCATATAATTAAATATTTATAATTTAATCAAATCTACTAAATTATATTTGTTGGAAATAATGTACAAAAGTAGATGCAATTGCGGTCTTTCTTGCAATACTGGGTGGGCCTGGCGCACCCCAAGAATTTATAGGCCCAATGCTGATTTAGAGATGGAATTGCTTTGTCAATTAAGCGTTTGTTCGACATTTGATGGAAATTGAAAAAAATATATTTGAAAGTTAAAATTAGCACTGCAAATACTAATTTCAAGTATAGAGAAATTTACAGATGTTAAACTCAGATTCCCTCCATTTTATTTTTATAAAAATATTTGATTGGACACAAAAAAAATTAAAAGGAAAATTACTTGTGGAACTTGTTATAATCTTAAAAATCCAATAAAATTTATATTGCCAACAAATTATGTCGTTGAAGATAAGATAAAAAGCTTTTTTTAAAATTAAATTATTATTAAAATATAAGAAGATGACACCTTCACGCGTTCATTTTTAACACATAATTGATTTTTATAAATCATCTTTCTATAATTATTTTTTTTAAAAAAAATATTCATTTTATCTTTAACCCCATGATTTGTTGGTTGGCCACATAAATCTTATAAATTTTTAGAAGTATAAAATAGAACAGAGAGAGTACCATTTATGGCCAAAAGGGTAAGTCCATAGGAAAGGGGAAAAAAGGGTACATTCCTTGTAGAAACACTGAAATTACTTGGATCATCATAATTTCATATATACCAAACGAAAATACAATAAAAAGGAACAAGGACCATCACATGACTGGTGAATAGATTTCAATACAAATATCAGACATCGACTTTAAAAAAAATATTATGAGAAATATTTGGTTATTGAATTGAGATATGATTATTAGTTGTTGTCATGATCAGAGAAAAAACGGTTGATAGAAGGCATGACTTGTGGTGGACGAGTGCGTAGGAAGTTTCGAAGGCTGTGTTTTGCATACTTCTCTCCTTCTTCTTCATTTTCAAGTACTCCCATGCTTCTATGTGCCTTATTGATCCTACAATTTTTATATACTAAATTAATATTAATAATGACTCAACACACTTAATTGACATGATCATGAGATTTGTTCTTTTTTTTTTAATATACCTGACATCAGGATTTAAGAGAACATTCCTTGTTAGCTGAAAAACACACATCCCCGTTACAAATGTCATGGCCGCCATTAGTGGATATACCTGCATCGCAATTGATTCAATAACAAAGGCTGAATTCATCAAATTTAAATCTCGAATAACCTTGTATTATGTACAATTAAGGAGGGATTTAGTTGAGTATTACCTCGGGTCTAATCCAACGCCCCATTTAGCGTAATTTTATGTCCTTTTATCAACTGGTTGGGTACCTAGACCTTTTTTTGTAAAAGAAAGAGCTAATAAGTGCTTGTATATGTAGATTATATATACGTTGAAGGTAGATGAGGTGTACGTTTGTCTCCTGTATTTCATTCGTTTATATAGCACTCCCTCAAATTACGTTTCTATAGTATTGGAAAGCAAGGATTGGCTGGATTAATTATGGATGTTTCCACCAATTCACATATGACAAGTTGAAGGTGAGGGCTTAATTAATTACTCCCTCCGTTTCATATTATTTTACCCTTGTTGCCTGATATTTTTTGAGGAGTTTTAATTAGAGGTGTATTTTATTAACCTAATTTTTTTAGTGATGTTTTGAAACTCTAAATTTAACTACTATAACTATATAGTTATTTACTATTAAAATTTTTTTTTAAAAAATAAAATCTCTTAATTTATAAATTAAAATAACATATTCGCCAAGTAAACTGATAGGAAGGGAATACACATTTTTCAGTGGGCTGGCTGATAAGCAACAAGTTTTCTCTTGGAAAGTAATAAAACCAGGTGCGCCTATAGCTTCTAGTTTTGAAGTTGACCTGCTAATTTAGCCATTTCTTGTTCCACAAGCCTCTGGACGACGATAATTCTAGGATTAAAAAATTGCAAGTACTCCCTTTGTCTAATACTAATATTTATCAACTATTGACTTTACACATTTTTTAAGAAACTATAAATAGAAGGATAATTTTACTATATTACCTTTTGAATATTATTCATTGATTTCATAAAGTGGACAAGTATTGTTGGACATCTCAAAATAATACCGTAGACAACTATTATTGGACGGGGAGTATTTTTTTTATTTATTTTTGGTTCATAAACTAGAAAGACTGCCGGTCCAAATCGATTTCGGAGACCATGAAACATAGCAATAATTTCATTGAAATTAGAGAAAATCTACGGGTACTGCATCCAAACAAGGGAATTTGATTTTTTATCTATATTTTGACTTTCATATGTGTACAATGCTACATTTATCTAATAAATATATTCCCACCTATTTGTTTCGGATATATCTCTATTAAAGTGAGTCAAATTGACCGTGAGGGGTCATATTGGAATATTTAAACTGGGATGAAATCAATCGTTACGAAATTGTGTACTCAATAACTCCTTCCTTTGTGAATTTTGGATTGTTCTCATCTAGATTTAGTTAGATGAGTAAGAACCATTCATTAATATCCCTTCACCTGATCCTATTTAAATAATAATAAAAAAAAACATCATGAATAAGACGATAAATTGTGAGAAATTTTCTCTTCTACTTTTATTTAATTTTAGACTAAATTACAGAATAAATCCTTCATTTGAGTTGTTTTGAACATCATTTAGATACCAGCCCCATTAGAATTGTCTTCAATCCAAACCAATCTTTTTGGGCCGAAAAGGGTGCATGGTAAGTTAAACAAACCCAAATATGGCCCAGTAATATCATGATTCATGAGGCCTCCTTCACCTAAGAGAACATCACCAGACCACGTCTAGTCGACCTTTGAATTACGGAGAAAATTCAGAAAAAAGAGAACTTACGAATATTCAATAATAAAATTTCTGTTTCATTATATTTTATTTGTGATTGCAGTTAATTTATTTTTTACTACTTATAAATTTGTTGCAAACTGTTGGATTTATTAAAGACTCATCGATGAAGAAGCTCGAGGATGATGATTTTGTGGCAAAGAAGAATGAAAAAGGTTAAAAGGGACTAAGTTTTTAGACGACACAAAGTTTACTAACATAGTAGAATCACACCAACTTTTCTTTTCTTTTTTTTAAGTTTTAGTTTTGTTTTTCCATCTGGAAATTACAGATTCCTTATTTTTATTTTTACTTCCATGTAAATAGTAGTTTGTTATTTAAGGTAACTAACAATTAGAATATAGTTGGGTAGTTTGTGATTCTTTTCACTTTTACTTCATGTAAACTACAAATATGTTGTTTAAGGTAGCTAGTATATAGGAATAATATGTTGTTTAAGGTTGCTAATATATAGGATAGTTGGGTAGTTTATTATTTCAAGTTTTGCTATATATACATGTGTTAAACAAAGGGATAAATACATGAAACATTCAGCACATCTCTTTTTATATATTTTTGCAATCTTTCACAAACAATCTATTTATCTATAAAACATTTTGAAAACAATGATTTATATTTTGATCAAATGTATTTAATAATCTATGTATAAAATGGAGTAACAGTAGAATATAACCCTGACGGAGCTTTACATCATTACTTAAAGTTATGTGAAAGTGAGTGTGTGTTTTTTTACAGAGAAAGAGGGAATATGCATGAGGGAGACAATGATGGTTTGTTGAGTTGCGTATGATATAAGCATTACGTTGATATCAACAGTCCCTTGCAACTCACTGCACACGCCAAACCACATGCAAACTTGTATATATTCCGTAACTGGACTCCGAAGGACCTTACCTACATATTCGTTTGTGTCTTTATTTCATTTTTTGGCTCTTCTCTTTTTCTTTATTACTCATTTGATAGAACTATAATAAGAATTCATCTTTTTTTGTGCTAGGGTGTGTGACGATTGAGGTTTGCTCAAGTCGTTCAGCATTTGCACCATCAATCAGTTGGTTGAGAGTTTCAGTCACACTTAGGTCGCTTATATTTACCCATTTTAAATAGGTCGCTTATATTTACCCATTTTAAATGGGTAAAAAACGAATAATACTCATATTATCCATTTAAAAGTGGATAGTTAAATGAATAAAATAGGTAAAAAATATGCATTCACACAAACAAACAAAAAAAGTGATAAGGGTTGGATAATAAGAAAGTCTTTTTTTTTTTTAAAAAAAAAAATCTATATAAAAAAAGAAACTTTTTTTTACATTTTTTTTTTGGGATAGGGGG
>NC_064293.1:47079791-47108271 GCF_019186545.1 Solanum stenotomum
GGGGGGGGTGGGGGGGGGGGAGGGTAGGGGGGTGGGGGTGGTAATTTTTTTTTAAAAAAAATTTAATGAAAAACTTTAAAATTTTCTTAATTTTTTTTGGGATGGGGTGGGGTGGTAATTTTTTTTTTTTTTTTTACATTTTTTTGGGATAGGGGGCTGGTAGGGGGTGGAGTGAAGTGATAGAAAAAACTTACATTTTTTTTTGTTTTTAAAGTTTTAACAAGATTTCTATTATAATATGGATAAATATGGTTACCCATATTATCCATTGGATAACTCATTTTTACTCATTTAAAATGTGAATCAAGTCGAGTAACTTACCCATTTTTATTTAACTCATTTTTTGATCGATTCATATTCAACTCGACTTGCTTGTTTGCCACTCCTAATCACACTCAAGGGTAAAAGAGAATACTATAGATCCTTCTGGTCCTCGAGGTGGGGTGGAAAAAATAAGTTTGTGTGGGGATGTAGTGGATGAATCATTGGAATTTGGAAAGTAAAGAGATTTTAGGAACATAACTTAGTTATTCTATATATGTCTTGTATAGGAAGGGGACGTTCTACTTGTTACAATATCGTCCCTACCAAAACTTTGCCCTTTCTTTCCTTGAGGTAAACTCTCGCAAGGTGTTACGACTTTTTCACTTTCTAATTCTGACTCACCTCACCGCGTGATCTATATAAATATTTCAAAGTTCTCAATATTTTATTACATCATCAAAATTGAAAATACGCCCTCCGATTCACTTATATTTATAATCATGTTTCAATTTACGAGAATTAATATTTTGAAGTAACATTGAATTTGATTAGTTATATATATATATATATATATATAATTTTGATATTTAAAAGCTATACAAAAAGTATTATAAGTCGCAANTATTCTATATATGTCTTGTATAGGAAGGGGACGTTCTACTTGTTACAATATCGTCCCTACCAAAACTTTGCCCTTTCTTTCCTTGAGGTAAACTCTCGCAAGGTGTTACGACTTTTTCACTTTCTAATTCTGACTCACCTCACCGCGTGATCTATATAAATATTTCAAAGTTCTCAATATTTTATTACATCATCAAAATTGAAAATACGCCCTCCGATTCAATTATATTTATCATCACGTTTCGATTTACGAGAGTCGATTTAATTAATATTTTGAAGTAACATTGAATTTGATTAGTTATATATATATATATAATTTTGATATTTCAAAATTATACAAAAAGTATTATAAGTCACAATCCTTCTCATATTAATAGAATGAAAATACTCTCGTGAACTCAAACATGACATGTAAATATGAACGGAGTGAGTAATTATAAGTCAAAAGGCTTCGATTCGCTTCTTAAATAAAAAAGGTCATCTTTTCTTAGCAGGAAAATCACCGTTAGAATGTTACAGTCACGTATCAAGGAAATATATTAGTTCATTAAAAAAAGAAAAAGAAAAAAACAAAGAGCTTGATGTATACATATGACATATCACTGACCAAATTAAATCCTTGCTTCAAGATTCAGAAAGTACTCCAGCAGCAATATAAATATTAGAGCTAAATCAACAAACAAAATAAAATGTAACAATCAGACTACACATCTTCTCCCTCCTCTTGCTACCAACAGCCAGTTGGTACATAAAGAAATTACACATGCTATACGACTCATATATATAATTCCAAGTATACTACATATTATACGAGTCATTTTTTTTTGTTTTTGACGAAAAAAATGAGAGGTTTGATTGGTGTTGCTGGCTTCTTCTTAATTGCTCTCATTCCTCATGCAGGTGTTTTAATATCCACACTACTCAATTTGTACTCATTTTCCTTTCTGCTTCTTTTCCCCTTTAAACATAACATTTGTTACGTACATTGATGCAGTTGCATTTGATCCGTTGGATCCCAATGGGAATATCACCATCAAATGGGATGTTATGTCTTGGACACCAGATGGCTATGTCGTAAGCGATTTAATTTATATATACTGATCGTGTAAATTATTGCATTTTAATATATTGTAGACGCAAGTGTTGCATGTTCTATTTTATGAACATTCTAATTCCATATAATATAGCATAAATTATTCAAAAGTTGAACCCCATTTGTTTGGAATTTAACAGTAACTTTTACACCATCACATCAATTGTGATTAATTAGTCTTGCTCTAACATGTTAAAAAACCTGATGATTGTGTAAAAATAAATTTTATATATCGTCAGTGTATAAATCTTTTGTTTTCTCTTAGTTTTTGCAAATGGTTAAGTTCCTAGCTAGATGACCATTTTTTGGATCATACTTGTAGGCTACTGTAACGATGAACAATTTCCAAATGTACCGGCATATCATGACCCCTGGTTGGACCCTAGGATGGACATGGGCTAAGAAAGAAGTGATTTGGTCTATGGTGGGTGCACAAACCACTGAACAAGGCGACTGCTCTAAATTCAAAGGCAACATTCCTCACTGCTGCAAGAAGAATCCCACAGTAGTAGATTTGCTCCCTGGAACTCCTTATAACCAGCAATTCACCAATTGCTGCAAAGGTGGTGTCTTGGCTTCTTGGGGCCAAGATCCTCAATCTTCTGTCTCTGCATTTCAAGTTAGCGTGGGCCAAGCCGGTACCACGAATAAGACCGTTAAACTTCCTAAGAACTTCACTTTGCTTGGTCCTGGACCTGGATATACTTGTGGCCCTGCTAAGATTGTTCCACCTACCAAATTTTTCACACCTGATCTTCGACGCAAAACTCAGGCCTTAAGTAAGTCACGTTCCTCAAGTTACATTTTCACGTATGGTCATTGAACTTTATGCACTAATCACTGATCCTTTTGCAGTGACATGGAATGTAACATGCACATACTCCCAATTACTAGCACGAAAACACCCGAGTTGTTGTGTTTCCATGTCAAGTTTCTATAATGAAACCATCACTACTTGTCCTTCTTGTGCTTGTGGTTGTGAGAACAGAAACAAATGTATCAAGTAAGTCTCTAGCTACTTACAGACATAAATTTCCAGAGCACAAAGATTGGATTTCATAAATATATAGTAGTACTTAACTTCTTATGACAAATGTATAGGAGCGACTCCAAACTACTGAGTGTGGTTGGGGTAAACACTCCAAGAAAAGACAATGCACCGTTAATACAGTGTACGCACCATATGTGCCCAATTCGAGTGCATTGGCATGTGAAGCTCAACTACAAGGACTATTGGCGAGTCAAGCTTACTGTAACCAACTTCAATTACAGGATCAATTACACACAATGGACTCTTGTTGTTCAGCATCCAAATCTTAATAATGTTACACAAGTTTTTAGCTTTGATTACAAGCCTCTCGTTCCCTATCAATCCGTCAGTAAGTCCTTAATCTCTATTAAGTATATCCCATTCTCTATCTCTAAACAAGATCATGATATGGGCAAACATATTGATCATGTGCCAATCTAAAATTAATATGCAGATGACACGGGAATGTTCTATGGTATGAAGTTCTACAATGACTTGCTGATGGAAGCAGGGCCATCTGGGACTGTTCAATCAGAAGTGCTTCTCCAGAAGGACAAGGAAACTTTCTCCTTCAAGCAAGGATGGGCATTTCCCCGAAAAGTCTACTTCAATGGCGACGAATGCATGCTGCCACCACCAGATACTTATCCGTACTTACCCAACTCTGCCCATCGTAGCCCTGCTGCCTTCACAACATTGTTATTTTCCCTGCTTTTCCTTTTTACTATACTCTTTTGATCTTTTCTCTAGTTTTGTCAGTCGTTGAAACTTTTGAAGTTAAGCAACCACAAGTTCCGTAGGATGTTGGATCACAGATGTAAATTCTTTGAAAGGACAAATCCGTTGTGTGCATAGGAATATCACACTGAACTCCACAGGGTCATTATAGGAATTGATAAATGAAAACTTCATTCATGTCATGAAACGCTCACAGAATAATGTACATTGCTAGCTCAAGGAAGACAAAGTTTATAGAATATAGCATTCACACAATAATGTTTAATTGAATACTGGAAAAAGATATGTACCTCAGCTGAGATATACAGCAAAATCGCACCACCGTAGATCGGACAAAATGCAACTCCTGCTGCAAAGTATCTTTTTTACAATGTAGAAAGCCATTACAAAACATTAGTAGAGAAAACAAGAGTATCAGAGTATCTAATATAAGCAGTTACATGTGTTTGTGAATTGGTCTTTACTTCCATACAGCCTATACACACTATGAACTTGACAAACCTACAAAATACAAAAACCATGTGACACAACTGCTAAAGGAGACTATGGTAGCAGCCCTTTTAGCATGAAACTAATATATGCACACCACCAGTTAGAACGCATGGCCATTGCTCAGCCATACCAACTCACACGCCATTCTTGGCAATAGCACGAGTGTCAACCCAGAGATAACAAACTAAAACAGATATACATTGCACTATACACAGATGATAATTTTTTAAATGTATGTAAGGACAACTGCCATCGAAGCTATCAGTGTCACCACAAATGTAATCAGAGACACCTCCCATCGTGAACCAGCATTTGGCAAGTATGGATATGCATCAGGAGGAGGCATCACACAGTTGTCTCCATTGAAATAAATTCTGTGAGGAAATGCCCACCCCTTCTCAAAAGTGAAAGTTGATGCATCCTTCCGGAATAGTAGCTCTGACTGGACATTTCCTGAAGGACCTGCTTGCATGAGCAGATCATTGTAGAATTTCACACCCCATAGCATAGCAGTGTCATCTGTAATAACATCCATAAGATTAGTCGTATCATTTTCAATCTCTCAGCTGACCCTGTAGAGGTACAAAAACTAAGTGTAGTCACAACCAAAAGTAATGACAATTCTAGAGTAAATAAAAAATGGAGAGGCAGATCCCATTTTCGGATATCCCACAAATTGTCACATTCTAAAACTAGATGTTTTCATTCCAAAATTACCTTCCAATTTTAGGTGCCTCCGAACAGCTCTTACATAAGGAGATAATAGAATAAACATGACATACTTCAACTTTGCTTACCATATGTGAAATAAGCTATAGCGAGAATATTATTAGAAGGACCGAAAAACTGCTAATATATCTAATTCACAAATGAAACAATGACAGCTAAATGTCAGAGCATTTACAATCGGATTGAGGACTTACTGATTGATCCATACGGAGTTAGTGACTTGTAATTAAAGCTGAATAATGTAGTGAGGTTGTCAAAGTTTGGATGTTGGACAACTAAGTTCCATTGCGTATAATTCATCCGGTAATTGAAGTTTGTTATAGTGATCTTCACTCTCCAATATTCCTTGTAATTGAGTTTCACATGCCAATGAATCCTAATTGGGCACATATGCTTTGTGCATTGTACCAAAGGAACGTAATTGTTCTTCCCATGGTCTGATACAACTGAAGCTAGGTGTGGCGTTTCTGGACTGCAATGAAGCTTGAGAAGAAAGTAATTAATAAAAACACTTTAATAATAACAATGCTAATTAGAATTGGTGAAAAGAAATTCTGGGTCATACTCTACACAACTCCCACGCTGAGTGCCATTACTCTGACAGCCACAAGTGCACGTCGGGCAGGGCACAATCGTGTCGTTGTAGAAGGATGAGAGGGACACACAACATGTAGGAGTCTTTTGAGCTAGGAATTGTGAGTAAGTGCATGTGACATTCCAAGTCACTGTCAACGACAACATGAAAGGTTAGAACCCAATCTTCAATAGATTGCAACTGTGTGTATCTTAATGAACTTGACTAAAGTTTGTAAGATTGGCACACAAGTTGCCAATCATAAGAATGGGAACTGCATGTACTTGAGCCAAGTAACTTACTCATAGCCTGTGTCACTCTTCTCCCATCTGCAGAGACGAACTAAGTCGGTTTTACAATTTTAGCAGGTCCACAAGTATAACCAGGCCCTGGAGCCTTTAATGTGAAGTTCTTAGGTACTCGCACTGTTTTATTGGTTGTTCCAGCAGCACCAACACTAATTTGAAATGAGCTAACAGCGTTGGCCGGATCTTGTCCCCATGAGTTGATCACTCCTCCCTTGCAACAATTTGCAATCTGTTGGTTGTAAGGAGTTCCAGGCAGCATGTCAACAACTGTTGGATCTTTCTTACAGCAATGTGGAATATTTCCTTTATATTTTGAACAATCTCCCTGCTCTGTTGTTTGACCTCCCATCATGGTCCATATGACTTCCTTCTTTGCCCATGTCCAGCCCAAACTCCAGCCCGGTGCTTGAATATGCCTATATTGTTGAAAATTGTACATTGTCACCACAGCCTGTTAACTTCCAAACGGTTAATGATTAGAAGCTTCCAGTTTGAGAAATGCTTATCAGAAGAAGAAAATAAAGAGAAGGGAGTCAAAAGGGACTGTCAAGCTTAAATGACTAAAACTCTATGTTATGTACGTCAAAGCTATTGAGATGAATAAACTGCATCCAAATTAGCCTCTGCTCTATTGCGTGGAGGTCATCTAAAGATTCATCTAAGGGAGGTCTAAATTATCAATAGATGATCAAGATTACTGTTACTTACCACATATCCATCAGGTGCCCAGCTGATCACATCCCATTTTATAGTAATGTTTCCATTTGGATCAAGTGGATCAAAGGCATCTGGTAGAAAAAGTAAAATGTATTAGTTAAAAACCACCTACACTTTCCTATGCACAGTTATCTCTTGATAACGCAATAGCGATGGGGAAGTGAAGACATGTTTCAAATGTAATGTTTAATATTGGTCCACAAAATAGACCAAACAATGAATATGTTTCTCAAGGAAAATATTTTCGGAGAAGATTTTTCTTCATAAACTCTTCTATAAGTCAAATTTTAGTAGTACATGCACAATTTAAACATAGAAATCTTAACCATCATTCTAATTGCAACTTGTTATATAACTGGGCTACCTAAAGTTAAGTTCTGCAATCTCATAATATGAATGACTACAAAGAGAAGAAAATTACTATTATTTTGAGATTGCTTAACAATTCTACAGTAATTTCTAAGTTCATATTCAACCGAGAAACAATTAAATTACAGAACCACTGATTTAAGCATGGGAGTCAACGAATTTCGTTCAATCCTGTGTTTTGGAGAATGCAAAGCTGCAAAGAAGAGTCAGATTATATATTTCACGACATCATTTTAATCATAAAACATGACCATGATACCACAGAGGCTATAACAAAAACTGTTAACCCGATATTTTTGTTCTTTATACTGAAATTATCACCACAATTAAAATTGCTTCAATTCATGCAGTACATTCATTTTGTACTAGAAAAGACACTAAAAATCTAATCTTGGAGCTCATTTTTTCCAAGAATAAACCAAATCAACACCCAATGTCCTGTTGCCTAACAAGATTTTGCTTGACTAGAAACAGAATACTGAAATTTTCACTTCACAGAGTCCCTTGATACTTGATACTTGATATATATGTCCAATCATAGCAACAAAGATATAACCGTTACCATTAAAATCAAATTTTTGATTCTTAAATCATAGATAAACATGCTAATCTCTCAGAAAATAGCCAACAAGAGCAATTTTTTCCTCCCTCAACTAATAGCTATTATCTTATAATTTGTCCAATTAAAAAAAAGTGACTTTCTAACGTAATAATTACAGACTCTATTTCAATTTATTTATTTTTAGTCCAAAGAACACGTTTTTCTAAGCATGACATGTTTAATACCAAAAAATTGAAGTATGTTTTTGTGTTCATTTAATTTAAAACCATACCATTCAAAAGTCTTGTTTGATTTCATAAACTTTGTATCAAATTAAAATCAGACTAACAAATTAAAACAGACGGACGGGGTATTAGTTGAGTAAGAACAGAGAATCAAACCAACCTAAGCAACTAGTAAAATCCAAGTAAATAGTCAAGATAACTAACCTGTTGAATGGAAGCTGAAGGAAGAAAGCAAGAATAGTACAAGTATGGTGGAAGCAAAAAATCTGAACAAGCCCATTTTGGTGTTGTAGCAGCTTTACATTTTCTTGAACATTCTTTTTTTTTTTTCTTTTTTTCTGGTTTTCTGTGTGCTACGTACTGAAGGGGTGAAAAAGAAGGACAAAGAGTCAGGTGACAAGTGGAAGAAGCTAAATAACTCTGAGGCCAAGCTTGTCCATTCCAATAAACTCCACTTTATTCAAATCCTCCTAGATAGTGGTGGTCACTAGTTACCCACTAGCCACTGCAATTAAAATAAAATTCATGTTACTTTCCTATTTATTATTCCGTTTGTTCCAATTCATGTGACATCTCTCAAAATTTGAAAATTTTAACAAGTTTATTTTTAATCATAATTTTTTTATATATCTTATAATTATTATGAATTGTTAATTACAGTAACTTATAGCACTTTTTACTTAGTTTATAAACATGTAGATTTCATTTCAAAAAAAATTAAAAATTTTATATGTAAATTTCTGATTAATCTTAAATCGTTTAGCTTTCAAAAAATAAAAAAATATCACATAAATTGAAACTATATTAAATTGGGTGTTGGAGATGGTTTGCTTGGGATATAGGCTACATAGTGTTAAGGCGAATAAGTTGACTAAAATTAATTAGGGTCTACATGCCAAATAAATAAAAAGCATTACATTGTAATTATTTTCCATTTTAAGGTAAGAGAAAACAAAGATGCGCAAGCCAAATTCCAGAATCTCGAGTCCCCTCCATCAAAGAATAATCAGCAAATATAGACAATTCTTAGTTACGTTAATAATTAAAACCCTACCATCTACCCAATGTAACAAGATTGGAACCAAGATACTCTTTAGTCTTAAATTATCTTTTTTCGTGTTTTATTTTTATCTGATAATTAAAAAATAAATCACCGAGTATTTCTTATTTTTGCTGAAATTAGACCTGAGATCCTATTAGCTCTCAATACTTCATCAAATTATTGCCCGTCATTTGTCGTGTTTCTCTTTTATCTTTTACTTTTAAAAAAATATTAATTAAGAGTTGTTTTTTATATTATTATATTTGTACTTGTCTTAAAATATAATATATCAGTGTTCACTCTATTTATGTATCATCTTGAAATGTTTTTAATTTTCAAGAACAATTATATTAAACTTGGAAATACATGCCACAAAACAATTGTTTTTGTATAAATCTCTATATCCTTGATTCTTACTTTCATTTCTTTGTGGGGTAAGTGATTTCATACATCAAACTATTGCTATTTTTTTTTAATTCCTTCTTGAATTTCTATCTCTTTAATTTCGTTCGTTAATTAATTTAGTTTCAATTATCCTACTTGGGTGTTATTTCTTTAATTCCTTCTTGAATTTCTATCTCTTTAATTTATATTTTTGAAAATATTATTTGAAGAAAAGTGCAATAAGTAATCTTATAGTTAACGAGACATAACTAGTTATTTCATCTGTTGGTCTCATGAAACCAAACCCATTTGGGTTGAAGTTTGTAATTGACGCAATGCAAAAAATGTTGTTTAATTTAACCTCAATTTTTATTTATATTCTTTAATTTTTTATGTACACGAGTAGACATATAAATTTATATAAAGTTGAATATTTAGATCACATATTTTATGCAGTATAATACAAGTAAGACGCCATTTATGATGCAAATTGCCACATAGAACGCTTTGTAGGACACATTTGTCTATTTGTTCAATTTTATACAAGTTGTTCTTCCATGATGACTCAGTTGATTTGAAAGGTGGTGATTCTGAATCGATTTCCTCTCAATGTCTGCTGAATCGAGTTTGCTGCATAGGGCTTTCCTAGTGTGATTTTACATTTTGTGCACGGTTAATGCACTAGGTTGTGTCAGAGATTTAGCGGCGGCAGGTTATCTTGAAGTTCCAAAAAAAAAAAAAAATCTTTACACAAGTCTAAGTGTCGAGTCATAAATATCTATATGAGTGATTTAATAAGTACTCCCTTTGTCCCATGTTAGATGGACATATTACTATAAATACTTGTCCCATATTACTTGATCACAATCAAGCTAAAATTAATTAATTTGTTTTCATTTTACACCTACAATTAATATGACTTTTGGAAGTTTAAACAAATTTTGAAGAGGCTAATTAATATTAACATAGGATAAAATAGTAAAGTTAATCAATCCATACATAAAATAGAAAGCGTCCATCTAATATGAGTCGAATGACGTAGTTTTAAATAAAATAATTCAATATTCTATAAGAAAAATTAAAAAGGAAAAGGCCAATGTATAAAGACCTAACAACTTCTCTGTTTCCAATTCCAAATATTATAATTTCACACAAAACGAATAAACCGATTTAAAAAGTTGGTAATAGAAGGAGGAGAAGCATTATATTGACCATTTGGTCGGTGCTTTTCCTCCAAGAAACTTCTCCGATTACAATATTCTTTGTAGACTCTCCATTTTCCAATTTGTTTTGCAAAATTTGCTGCAAAAAAAAAATAACGACTTGCTTTCTTTCATATTAGCCGAGCTAGGGTTTTGAACAGTTGTATTTTTAATGGAGGTTGCTGGATCTACAAGGAAGCCATTTCAACAAACCGAGATTAACTGGGACAAGTAAGCTTTCTTTGTTGGTAATTTTGATGTTCTTTTTTTTTTTTTCGTATCCTAATGATGAAATGATTATGTGTTTAATTATGTAAAATGATGATCGGTGTTTCAGGTTGTTATTGATACGTGTTTGATTATGGAAATTGATATTCGTTTCCAATAATTTAGGGTTAGGAATATAAATAATTTCAAGATTGCACCTGGGTAGGGTTGAAAATTAGCTGAGATCTTTATGCAGTTATATTGAGAATTAACCATGAAATGCAAAGGTTGCCATTTGGGACTCATAGTATTTCCTGAGGATGAAATTTTATCTTAGAAAGTGATTTAGTTTGAAATGGGAGTTAATTGTGAGTGGGCATTACAAAATGATTTTCCGGCTAAACCAGAGAGGGAGACTAATGTTTTTACACAATCCTGTGTACTATAAAAGTGACTTGCCTTCGAAATTGAATAGTATGAGGCTTAAACTGTATTCAATATAGATTCTTATTTTACATATTTATTTAGTAGACAAAAGGTTCACCAAGACGCTGGAAAAAAAATTTTGGAGGTCTCAAATTCGAAACCCCTTGCCAGTGAAAGCAAGGGGTTTGCCTTCTGGGTCGAGCTCGTCGCACCAGGCTTGCCTAGTGCAGGTTACCTCTTTTATGTGGTTTGCGAGCTATTGCATAGAAGCGGGGGTTTTACCCTGTGTGCACCCAAAAGGTAGCGGCTGTGGGTTTCCTTATCATCAAAAAAAAAAAAGACGCTGGAAAAATCAGTAGAATGGAGAATTTTCAGGTTCTATCTCAAGTGGATTTCATGCCTCCAAAGTTTTGTAATCTTTAACATAGATTTAAGTTTCTATCTTATAGGATAATTATTTAACTGTCAAGTAGGATCTGTTTGTGCTGCAGCTTAATCTTTTAATGATGTAGTGGTCTGAAGGGATAATTTCTTTGCTTGTATGCAGGCTTCCTTCTATATATTTAAATCCCTCTTTTTAAGTTTTTCTTTTAAACTTCATGCTTCTCTTTATATCTTCCACCTCTGATGCAGGCTTGATAAGACTAGGTTCTATGTCGTAGGAGCTGGGATATTTACAGGGCTTACTGTTGCACTATACCCCATTTCTGTCATCAAAACTAGAATGCAGGTGGCAACCAATAATGCTGCAAACGAGAGTGCATTTTCTGTTGTCAGGGGCCTAGTGCGAAATGATGGCATTCCCGGTTTATATAGAGGTTTTGGAACTGTCATTACAGGGGCGGTTCCTGCCAGAATTATATTTCTCACAGCACTAGAGACCACTAAGGTGACTGCATTTAAGATGGTTGAACCGTTCAAACTATCAGAACCTGTACAGGCAGCTATAGCAAATGGTGTTGCTGGCATGCTGGCATCTCTTTGTTCACAATCTGTCTTTGTTCCAATTGACATAGTATGGCCTTTATCTGCTCATTCTTTTTTTTCATTAATAGTGGCATAATGACTTGGATAAGTGGACTGTGAATTAGACATAATTTATTCTCTAGAAATCCACTTATAGCTAGATTAACTATCTGATTAAATCTGGAGAATATTTTCTTAAATTATCAGATTGCTCTTTGTTCTTTTTTGTCATTTACTCGAATTTGCATTAGAACACTAACTACACTTGGCTAAATTGAGCACAGCAGTGGGATTATTTAAGTTGTGTTTCAAAGGTTTATGCTCTTCCTTTTTTTATTGTTACTACCCTACATCCTACCAATGTTATCAAAGGCGCGCTTAAGCCCTGAAGTGAGGCTCAAAACATGTTGAGCGCTTCACCCCGCTTTCTGTGCGCTTCAGCGTCGTCATCAAGATTCTAAGACAAACTTTTCCTTGCCAACGAGCCTCTTATGAAGAAGTGACACTAAACAATTGATATTTCACTTTATCATAAATTTTTTTCAATTTCTTTGGACATATATTTGTCATTCATGTTTATAATTATTAGTCTTGGACTAAACATATATGTTTGTATTTTTTTCTCCCTTTGCGCCTTTTTTCATTAAAGCCCACGCTTTATTTACACTTTGCGCTTAAAGCCCCCATGGACCTTAGAGCTTTTTTGTGCTTTTCACCTTTGATAACACTGCATCCTACTGCAGCTAGCCACAATTTGTATATGAGTTTTTTCAAGTTCTGAAATTAATTTCATGAAATTTGATGAAAAAGGTTAGTCAAAGGTTAATGGTGCAAGGATACTCAGGACATGCAAGCTACAATGGAGGCTTGGATGTTGCTCGCAAAGTTCTGAAGTCAGAAGGTATTCGTGGACTATATAGAGGATTCAGTCTATCTGTTCTAACGTACTCCCCATCCAGTGCTGTATGGTGGGCAAGTTATGGTTCGAGCCAGCGCTTCATTTGGAGGTTAGATGATAATGCTGATCTTTCAAAATTCATTAAGAGTGGACTTTGTCCCTTTCCTCCCATTCACTTTCTTGTTATGCCCTTGAATTGGGTTGCATCGTCAAGTATTTTTGTTCTACAGATTTCTATTGGGTAATCCTTTTGTGACTTTATCATTGCTTGTGGTGTCTATCAGCAAGCTCTTGGATAATGGAACTGAGCATGGTGGGCCTGCTCCCAGCCAGGGGAAAATAGTGTCAGTTCAAGCTGCTGGTGGGATCATTGCCGGTGCTACTGCATCTTGCATAACAACTCCATTGGACACCATTAAAACTCGGTTGCAGGTATTACCTTTGGTTTCTGTTATGAACTCTGTTGCTTGTATCTATCTTTAAAATAGCTACTGCTTTTTCTGCATTTTTCAAAATTGTCCGTACTGTTTACGCTTGATTATATTCATGTGCCCGTCTTGGATGCTTCTCCTTTTTCCTTATATGTTTACTTGGATGGCTGTTCCCTTCTTTCATGCTCTCTGAAGGCTTATGCTGCTCGGACTCTTCAAAAATCCCGTTGGGTGCATGTCAGATCCTCCAAAAGTAGTGGATTTTTGGATGATCCGGCAAGAGTGCGGCAGAGTTTTAGAGAGTCCGAGCAACATACTACTTACAACTATACTATGAACTTTGGTAGCTGCTCCCTTTTAGATGGTTTAGGTGTTCTTTTTGTTTTCTATGCGCAGATAGTTGCACACAATTGTGCATTAATAGCTGCTTTTTTCATCTGTATAGAAATTGTTGATATTCTGTTTTCCCTTTGGTGGTCAGATACATAACTGTGAGTGTTGACAAACAATTCCTATTAAAACTCTAGCCTAGTTTGTTGTCTTGCATGTCGTGTAATTAGTCTCAGCTTCGAGTCTTGTTATTTAAGGACCTTCTTTTTCATGCATTACAGGTGATGGGACACGACAAGAGACCTACTGCACGGCAAGTAGTTAAGCAGCTAATTGCCGAGGATGGTTGGACAGGATTTTACAGGGGATTAGGTCCAAGATTTGTCAGCATGTCAGCGTGGGGAACCTCCATGATACTTGCCTATGAATATCTCAGTAGGGTCTTTAACCTCTTCTTCTCTTTCGTTTACTTTTAACTACTTCATGAGCAATATTTCATAATATTTGGAAGTCCAAGTGTCATCTTCGAAACCTAACATGGTGCTGTTATTAATGTGTCCAATTGAATCAAACTGGTAGGTCTTCCACTTGATTTAATCAGTAACCTTGGCTTCTTATGTGATTCTTTTTCCTAGTTTATATGGGACCTTTGTAGTCACATTATTCTGATTTTGTGATTGATCTTGTTATGTCTCAAGTCACTAGCTATCATAATTATTACATTTACTTATAAAATTGAGGCTTTCCTGTTCTTAATGTTTCATTATCAGTTTTATCAGATTCTGTGACCAATCTGTTTACCTACTGATTCTGTGTCTATAAATCTGGTTTGTTATAAAGAGGTGTATGTCTGTTCTATCAGACTTCACTTGATGCAAGCTGTTTTACCTGAATTAGACGTTCACAAGAATGTCCTTTGTAGCATAGTGAGCAAACAATAAAATCCAGTTGGTAATCAATTTGTGACAAATAACTTAGCATATTCGTAAAGGAGATAAGCTCCACTGGTCTAGTTCTTGATTCTAGTAAAAAAAACAAACTTCTAACTGATGCTCCGTTTATGACAATATGATTGCCAATTAATCAAGAGAAAGAGTTCTATTGTTAAAATTCTCAAGTGTACCCTTTGGGGTGGCCCAGTGGTTTGAGCTTGGGACTTCCATGTTGGAGGTCTCANNATTATTCTGATTTTGTGATTGATCTTGTTATGTCTCAAGTCACTAGCTATCATAACTATTACATTTACCTATAAAATTGAGGCTTTCCTGTTCTTAATGTTTCATTATCAGTTTTATCAGATTCTGTGACCAATCTGTTTACCTACTGATTCTGTGTCTATAAATCTGGTTTGTTATAAAGAGGTGTATGTCTGCTCTATCAGACTTCACTTGATGCAAGCTGTTTTACCTGAATTAGACGTTCACAAGTATGCCCTTTGTAGCATAGTGAGCAAACAATAAAATCCAGTTGGTACTCAATTTGTGATAAATAACTTTAGCATATTCATAAAGGAGATAAGCTCCACTAGTCTAGTTCTTGATTCTAGTAAAAAAATAACTTCTTAACTGATGCTCCGTTTATGACAATATGATTGCCAATTAATCAAGAGAAAGAGCTCTATTGTTAAAATTCTCAAGTGTCATGCTTTCAGGTTCTGGAAATAACTTAGATGGAATACGCTACTACTATACTATTTTCTTAACATGAAGATATGAAAACTTGTTTAATAATTTTTCCTGAAACTTGATTTTTTTTTGTTGGCAGAGCGCTTGTGTGCAGTAAACGAATAGATTGATGAAAGCTAGCTGCCAGACGACTCTTGCGGTAGGGTTTTTATACTACTGACATACAGTATTGAGAGCTGGAGATAACAAGACCGCGGCTGATTAGCTGTCTGTATACAAATGACACTATGACGGTGTTATATGTTGACTTGGAATCCAAGTACCTGGCCAAAATACAATTAATTTTCTTAGGGATTTCTCACAATATTCTTAAATGATTTTTGCCAGATAAATGCTACATTCATTGGTTGTAGTGAGTCGCTACAAGGAGGACGAAGGACGTATCCTTGAATAATTTTTGCCAGATAATAAATGTAAAATGTAATATTCATTCATACAAGAATAGATAAATGCTTGATCAACTTCATTTTTCAAGGCTTTATATTTGTTGATTTGATTTCTTTCCAAAAATTTAGATCCCTTCTTTTTATACTTGTCTATGTATCCAGAATTGCCCGATTGTACTAGGTCTGCATGTCAATCCATGTAATTGACATTTTTTCGCTAGTAATTTACATATTTTAGTTAGTAATGCAAATAGATTGTAATTGCCATGATGTTTATTCCATCAAAGAGGAGCATTACCTGTTTTGTATAAGTGGACACAAGGGGTTCCATGAACAATAAGAATGATAACTAAAATTCTCATTACTGTCGTTGCACTAACCATCTTGACAACTGATCATGAAAACTTAATAATTTAAACACTCTTAATTGTCCGCAGATCTTGTTAAACATTTTGGACCTCATGATTCTTGGGCATATTTCAATGGCTTTTGACATCAGTGCACACTTAGTTTATCTTACAGTCAGAAGACTGAATAGAGAAGATTCAAATCAATGTAAAGGCTGCCTGCATCACACAAATATTGGAGTTGCAAACGCTCAGCCAGCCAATTCAGCCTTGAGATAATTTCACGGGCCATCAAGTTCCAAAAAACCAAAGACCAATTACTATGAGTAAATTGACCAACAGAACATCAATGCTCTTACATCACATTATGAAGCAACTAGCAAGCTGTCTTTTTAGCTGAATTACATTAAATAGGCTTAAGAATCTATTTTACTCTAGATTACACTCTCAAAACTCTTCACTAGCTAACAAATATGAAATGGAAAAGGAATGGAATAGTGTGTTGATCTCACTCTCTGTCCTTTACTGTAGAAAGGGGGGTAAACCAAACAGCCTGTATCAATTGTGCCGAATAAATTTACTTTTCTCCAAAGCGGACAATACAAATGAGCTAGTGTGCATCAAACTAGGGACCATGAAGAGAGATCTATAAAGGGCCATATGGGATTTATTCTCCAAATTGCGCATCTCAAATAACTTGATCTTCATCATCCTCCTCATCATCATGGCTTACCTCCGCATATTCCTCAAGTGATGATGCTGTATTCAGTTCACCAACCTTCATGTCATCTTGAGTTAGGTTTTTCTCTGAACCCTGTGACTTCCCTTTGTTCATCTGTTGCATAGACTTAAGATGCACACTAAGAATCTCAGAAACATCATGAAAGCAACATAATCATACAACAGACATCAATGTGATGGAACTCCAGCAAAGCAAGATACTTTTACACTGCTTAGCACAGTAGATATCACAAATGGTAAAGGGGAAATGAAGGAGTATTTGCAACCTGGTAATACATAAAGAAGATGGAAAGTTAAAAAAAAGAGGAGGATGTCATGTGGGCTTATACTATCAAATGGTACAATTAGATAGTAAATAAATATGAGAACGTGAGAAGTAAATCAACTGTCCCCTTCCCATTCATTGAACCAACCAATCGTTACATATAGACATTCACTTCTCAAAATCCATTTCATGGCTCATGGAGACGTACTCTTTAATGGGTATTATGCAATTAAAAGTAGCCAGCAGGACAGTGACTGCTGTAGTCTGCCACGTGTTCTTTTCAATTATTGGCATCAGTTGGACACTACCTCAGGGTATCAAGGAAGCAGTTGAAAAATGGTACTTTTGGAAAGTCAACAGGGCCATCAAGAGTATCAGGAAAATTCTCCCAGCTAGCATATTCTGGTGTGTATTTTGACAGAACTTCAGATGTTTTGATCGCATTTCAGCTCCTATATACCCTTGAAAGCTAGATGTCTGCTGTTTCTTTTTAGTTGGAGTAATCTCTATTGAAATTATGTTATTCCCTTTCTAGACTTCATTGGCTCACTGTGCCTGGCTAAACTACCATTTTCATTTTTTGGTTAGATTCCAGTGTTTAGTATAGAAATGCTGTATTTGGAGCTAACATCCCATCTTTGTACTTTTTGCATCTTCTTGATGCCAAGAGAACATCTTACTTGATCAAAAAACGTTTTGTTCAGCTTTAAAAATCAACTTTAAGCATAACTACTACTCCATATGTACACATAAGCAGACAATCCAACATCCAGAGAACAAAAATATGCTTATGCGTACAGACTATAAATGCACTAACCCTCTTCCAACTATTTTCAATCCACTCCAGGAGAAACAAATAGAAGAGAATCAGGTAGATCCAAAAGAGGTAAGAATGAAAATGACCATTAACAGTCATCTACATCATTTGTATTTGCAAGAACAAGGTGACGTACAATTTACATGTTAAAGTTGGTTTTCATCTGACATACAATATTTGAGAGACCGGCATTAAGGAGGATTATAACATTCAAAATTATGCTAAATATTGTTCCCTCCGTTTCAATTTGTTTAACTGGTTTTGACTTGGTACGGAGTTTAAGAAAGTAGAATCTTGTGGTCTTGAACTAAAACATATGTAAATGTACCAAACTAAAAATAGCCCATGTGCACACAAGGTGCTCAAGCACCATTGCTATTAAGAAAAAAGAAAAACAGACAAATGAGCGAGTGTAGAAACTAGAACGACTGATAATTGTTTGTCTAACACACATAGCACGAAATTGTTTTTTCTATCTAGCCATAAATATTTTCTTATTGAATAATTGCCATTGTGGGTCGAGTTTGGGGTTGGGGGCGATCTAGGAACAAGGACAAGATAGGTCTCCCATACAACATTTATCATAAAGTTAATTCAGCAGAAAATTCTCTTACAGCACGTAGAAGTGACCGCCTATCCCGTTCTCGAGCATTCTTGATAGCCTGTAACCAACAATAATACATTAGATTCATAGGTTGACAAATGGACCCACTGATCATAAAGATGACAGAGAAGCATAAGGATAAGGCTATGAAAACAAACCTCCTCAAGAGCTTTTTTCTCAGCCTCTACTTCTGAAACATCTCTATGAGAAACCAATAATAAGCATATGAGATGTCTTCCACAAACAATGTTCATCATTTAAATTGAAGCAAAATAGAGATTCAAAAAATTGAGAAGATAAGGGGGAAAAGGAGGAATCTTTAAACCTTCCAACCACTTGACCAACACGACATGAACACTTGGCACATACTTTATGCTCCTTTGCACAGCCTGTGATTTTACAAATAAATGCAAAAACATCAAACAAAAACTACACAGATTTGAATAAGGCATAGAGGATTTCATTATGTTGTAACAAAAACAACTTCGCCTCAATCCCAAAATAAGGTGGGGTTGGCTATATGAATCCTCATTTCACCATTTGAGTTGATATCATATTATTTCATTATACTATAACAAATACATATAAAATAAAATAAATCATATGTAAAAGAAGTCAAAACTAACCATTGCAGAGATTGTGGTAAGCTTGACGCACGTTTCTTTTCGAACACTTCTGACTATCAGAAATATAAAAAAAAAATAAAAAACAAGAGCATAAGTCAGTGACTGCTGAGTACCATGGTTCACTAATTTCAATGAACATAGTATAACTATGTACTATAGAAATTTTAACCAGCTATATATGCGTTTCGCTAACCTCGAACATTTTTATCTTCTACAAGTTACCCTTAAAACAAACTAAAATTAGGCATTTTTAGTAAATGAAAAAACTGTTGATAACCAATTCAACCAAAACAAAACCAAATAAAATAAAATTGAGAAGTAGAAGTTTACCACTTAGCAGGTTCAGTAATGGCTTTGTATTTTCCATACTTGCGCTTCCAATCAATTTGATCTCTACAACGAAGACATACTCCTGTTATTTCTGAGAGAGGCCTAAATTTTCCACCCACTTCCTGCAAATAAAAGCAACACCAACAATCAATCATTCAGACCCACCAAAATGTTGACTAGCAGTTTGGTCGCCGGAGAATAAAAGTAGACGTACCGTTTCATTGATTTTGATACCGGCGTTAGGTTTCCAGGCGACTTTGTTCTGATGCTTCGGCGGCCCTTTTCTTACGCCGCTCATCTTTTTCTCTTCAAAAAGTTTGAACTCCTGTGGAATAGAATTTATTGGGCTAAAGAAATATGACGTTATTTATTTTCTTGGGCTAATTTCGGATGTAGCCCATGGACTTGCATATCACAAACGGCCAAAAATCCATGTTTTGCTCTTTAAATAGGTTGATTCTCTTTTTTTTTTTATTGAGCAAATTTTAGGAATAACAAACATAAATATCATATTAGAGCTCTATAGCTACACTTTTGATGTTTGAGCTTCATAGCAAACAACATCTGATTTGTATAAATCGCAGGCATATGATTTGCAGACATCTAATTTGTATAAAATCGCAGCGATTGTATATGTATATCGGTTAGATAATTGTAAATATGTACTACTATGTATATGTATCAATGATTGTGTTTGTATGTATATCTAGATAGAATTTGAATTTGTGTACAATTGAATCGAGTTAAAACATTTGTATTTGTATATCAAATCTCTCTTTATACAAATACAAATTATAAATTGTATTTTGTATAATTTGAGTTTGTATAAAGCGAGAAAGAGAGAAAGACAAAAGAGAACTGAGAAGAGGAAGATTTGTATTTATATAATCATAAGTGTATAGGACGAAGATATATCTATTTCTATTTGTATATATAGTTCTCTCTCCTTTTATACAAACGCAACCACAATTTATACATTTGTGTTTGTATAAAGTGAGAGAGGTGAGTCAGAGAGTGGCGGAAGAGATTCAGGGGAGAGAGGCGAATGACAAAAAGTTTGCTGAGAATTGAAATGAAATGAAACTGTAGTTATAGCATTTATATTNTGTACAGGACGAAGAGATATCTATTTCTATTTGTATATATAGTTCTCTCTCCTTTTATACAAACGCAACCACAATTTATACATTTGTGTTTGTATAAAGTGAGAGAGGTGAGCCAGAGAGTGGCGGACGAGATTCCAGAGAGTGGCGGACGAGATTCAGGGGAGAGAGGCGAATGACAAAAAGTTTGTTGAGAATTGAAATGAAATGAAACAGTAGTTATAGCATTTATATTGAATTAATAGTTTGGTATAATGCACAATTTTCCCTTCTTATTTTTGCACTCTAATAATAATATTAGGCATAAGTAAGTCGTGTTGGGGCATAAATTTTTTGGAATATTTTGATACAAAAATTAATGAGTGACTTTTAGAAATAGCAAACATAAAAATCTATCAGCGTTCTATAGCTATAATTTTGTTATGGAGCATCTGATTTGTATAAATCGTAGACATTTGATTCGCATGCATCTGATCTGTATAAAATCGCATCAGTTTGTATAAATTGGACGTTTGTGTCTATGAAAATTGTGTTTGTATATGCATATGTTCTTTGTGTTAGGCTAGAGTGGCGAGTGAGATTAGAAGAGAAAGGAGAGAGGAGAGAGGCGAGCGAGAGAGGGCAGGAAGTGGAGAGAGGTGAATTATATATGTATATCAGTTACATAATTGTATATATGTAACTACTATGTATATATATATATATATATATATATATATCAATGATTGTGTTTGTATATCTGCATAAAATTTGAATTTGTATACAATTGAATCGAGTTAAAATATTTGTATTTGTATATCGAATCTCTCTCTTGCTTTATACAAACACAAATTGTACATTGTACTTGTATAATTTGTGTTTGTATAAAGTGAGAAAGAGAAAGAATTGAGAGTGGCGAGCGAGATTCAAGGGAGAGAGACAAGAATGACAAAGTGTTTGCTACGAATTAAAATTAAATAAAATTTTAGTTATAACATTTATTTTGAATTAATATTTTCCTATAATGCACAATTTTCTCAAAATTAAACGTATGCCTTGCAAAAAAAATAGTTATTTGTTATAAGGAGCATAATTAGAGATCAGAAATATATATATATATATATATGGTAAAAATGTAAACGGCCTCAATTTTTTTTCCTCTTATTTTCTTGTATGTATAATTACAACTCTCGAGTTGGGAACTTGGGATTCTTGTGAACTCGGCATGCCATGTGTACACTTGTAGCCGTAATGTAATTTAATTTGTTATTATAAATTATTTACTTTTTTTTTGTTGATCCTATTTGGTTCAAATTATATACTTTTATCAGTGCGTAAAATATAACTTAATTATTTTAGTTTGGTCAGTTTTAATAACAAGCGGTCAATCTCGATGTCTTTAATCTAAAACAGTCACAAAAGGTAGGTTGGAAAATAAATGGTGAACCAATTTCAAGTTGTATTACTTTTCTATTGTTCTACCTCATATAACAAGTGATTTAAGAACTACTGTATTTTTTATAAAAGAGATGACCTCGTCAAACAATGAGAAAGAAAGGTGCACGGTTATGAAATGGGGGCCATGTACATACCCATTAAATTGGAAATGGAAATTGCATCAGTTTGGTGTATACATTTAATGTGGATAAGTTTTTTCCATTAAATTACAAAAAGAGCCTGAAAAACAAAATACATGTAATTTCAATGTATCGAACTATGATCATAACAATTTCATCGACCCAATGGATTGACAATCTCAGAGAAAAGGGCAACATTGTTCACTTTGGCACTCCTACTGACCGACATGCTTGTCAAATTTCTTTCAACTTCACTTAAATCTGAGAATATCTCATCTTCATTCATAGCATCACCATTAATAATCAACGGAAAAGAGGATCCTTCCACCTCATGATCTGCACCCTCTTGAACCTGTAATGCAAATTCTAAAGTTTTTACAACATCACCCATTGATGGCCTTTGAACCCCTTCTTTTCTCAAACAATGATATGCCAATTCTGCAAACTTCCTTAAGCATTCTGGGGCTATTTGTCCTTTCAAGTTAGGATCAATTATTTCTTCAAGTTCTCTCTTTTTACAACTCCTACAAGCCCATTCAGCCAAATTCACTTGCCCACTTGGCAAGTTTGGATTTATTGCTGGCCTACCGCATAACACTTCAAACAGAACCACCCCAAAAGAATAAACATCTGATTTTACTGTCAATCGTTGACGCTTGTAGTATTCAGGATCTACATACCCAAAACTTCCTTTCACTGCAGTGCTAACATGGGTAATATCTGTCCCACCTACTGAACCTACTTTGGACAATCCAAAATCGGACACCTTGGCGACCCATTTATCGTCCAATAGGATGTTAGTTGACTTGACATCTCGATGAATGATCATATGTTTGGTACCTATAACAGCAAAATGAACTCACTTTTAAGCAATTCACTCAAATTTAAACGATCTTAATTGTAAATTGCCTATAACAGCAATGCAGTCATGACATGTTTATCAATTTATTGATTACTTACCTGAATGAAGGTAATATAATCCTTTAGCTGCACCAATGCAAATGTCAAGGCGTTTCTTCCATGGAAGAGGAGCATTGCGAGTATTGTACAAGTGATCACGAAGAGTTCCATTAGCCATGTAATCATAAACCAAGATCATCTCATTCTTATCATCACAATAACCAATTAAGGACACTAGATGTCGATGCCTTAGCTTTGATGATAACATCTCAATCTCTGTTTGGAACTCGCGAACCCCTTGCTTTGATGAAGGATTCGATCTCTTGACTGCAACTGTGGTTGTACCATTGTCAAGGTACCCTTTATAAACATTACCAAAACCTCCATATCCAATCACAAATTTTTCATCAAAATTGTCGGTAGCGTTTTTTATCTCTGCTATTAAAAAGTGTCGGCACAGATCGGATGGTGGTGATGATGACTTGGTAACACTTGTACCAGAATCTTTTCCCCCATTTCGTCGTCGGGAAATTAAGAAACCCAGAATCGAAAAAAAAGCAATACCGCTAGTCACACCTGTGATGATAGCAACAATGATATACCATGATATTCTTTTCTTCTTGTTGTTAGGAAAAGCTAATGAAGCGATCGGAGCTTCTGAGGCAAATTCAGGAGTCAAGGCGGCCGGATTTCCGGAGGGCAATTCATGAATTGACGGGGCCAGACTCCCATTTGCATCACCCACTTTGAAAATTTCTAAGCCTTTTAGGATAACATTTGAATACGCTAATTCTGAGGTACCATTAGCATACACAGCTTTTGTGTTCATGTTAGGACTCAATTCAAGCGTAATATTTTGCTTGTTTTGTCGGTCGTCTGGGTTAGGCACATTCACCACGTAGTCTCTGTAAACCGGGAATCTCCAGCCGCCACTCCATTCAACTACATCCGCTGCTCGCTCTGCCATTTGGTTTCCAATGTATATGTCGAAAAATCTGTGGTTCACTCCCTTAACTTCCGGCTGAATCTCACAAAAATGGAGCCTGAAAAGATAATAGAAACCAGAGTTTAGAGGGAATTCCCAATCTAGGCCCTTGCTGTAATTGGCCATGGTCCTAGAGGTTGTGTAAATTATGGTTGGCGCAGAATAAGCCGGGGTTTCAGAAGTGTAAGTGATGTTGACATCAAAATGAGGAGTTTGATAGCCATATCCAACAACAAATGCATCATCTGAATCCCATACACGATACATCCCTGTATCCTCTGTGCTACCAACAAAATTGCCTCCCACGTTCAGCCTGTACAAAGTTTCAAGAGCAGTGCTGTTATTGATGTAAAAAAAATCATTCTGGCCCACCAATTCAATGCGATGGTTTCCACGGATGTAGAGATTGGTAGGCATGGAAAGTATCTCTATCCCATTAACAAAAGCATAAGAGTTTGGCGAGGGAGAAAAGGTCACATTAAGAATCTGAGTTTCATCAACATTAATGACAAATTCTTTTCGAAGAGCTTTACTAGAATCGGTAACTGCAGCGAGAGCGTTGAAGTTACTCAAGAGGGTTAAATGATTAGCTGTGACGGAGAAAAAAGATTCAGCTTTGTTGAAGCCAGAGTAATTAGCGGGGTAAAAATAGAGACGGAGGAATTTGGCGCCAGGAGAAACACGGAAAGTGTAAGTGAATCGAGATTTCATGATACGAGCACCAGTCGTATAAGGAACTCTATCGACCGAAGGATCTTGTTCAGAAGCTGTGGCTGTTGTAGATATGCTTGAAAAGTTGGAAGGTAAGAAATTTGGAAAGTGAGTATCAGTATCCCATCGACGGTCAGTTTCATCGGTGGTGGCTGATTGTGCGCCACAGTTAAGCAAGACAAAGACAGTGGCGTTATACGGTGGCGGCGTGGTAGAAATAGTGGCCGTTATGAGTTGTAAGAAGAGAAAGGAAATTAGAGCAATGGCTAACATGGCGTTGTCTTGAAAAACTATGTACGTGCTATTTGTTGTGCAAATATATACAGTAGTTGTTCGAAGATCAAGTCATTTCTAATTTTCTGTATAAAAAACCGACATCATTTTGTTGAAGTTTTGTACAAAAAATAAATACCAAAAGTAACTTATTATAAGTGCACCAAATAAATGGAGTAAAAATCAGTGAGGCAAGAGTTGCCTTCATCGAAGAATATAAGTGAAATTACTATTAGGATTACTGCACTAAAGAAGGGGACCATATATGTACCCAAGAAAATACAGAGAGAAATAGAAATGGTAAAGGAAAAGTTGTTAATTGGGGGTGTACATCTTTTTCTTGTAGGCCATGGATGCTGCCTTTCATTTTCATAATAATCTTTGTTATGTCCCACTGGAGCAATAGTCGACATGCTTGAAAGGAAAGGTTTTGGGTTATTTTCTTTGGAATTTGGATGATTCTTTGTTAAATTGACCAAAGACTTTTCAACATCAACGGAAAAATGAGGTGAGGAAAAAAAATACTCTCCTTCCCAATCACATTATTTTGTTTACAAGTGCATTACTCTCTTAGTCCCATATTAATTAATCATTTAAAAAAAGTTATTTGTTTCGAATTTTATTTTACCTTTACAATTAATAATACTCTTTGGAAGCCTAAACAAATTTAAGACCCGTTTGGCCCCAAAAATACTTGGGAAAAACTTGGAAAGTGATATTTGGTCATATAACTTGGCAAATATATTTGTCAAGTATCTCAAGTTCTCAAATACTAGAAAAAATTAGTATTTGGGCCAAGTTCTAATATTTGGGAATTTTAAAAATTCAAAAATTACCTCAAACGTTTATATTTTATAAAAAAAAAATATCCATTATTTATTAATTCCAACTAATATTTGTAACTCCAGAAAAGTTTGAGTTCTAATTTGAGAAAAGGAACAATTTGTGTTTAATGGGTTATAATTATAATTGAATCAATAACAAGTTTGAATTGGCGACTAATGTATTGTTTTTGCCTATATTGTTATTTTGTTATTGTTGATTGTTAACAATTATATTAGTTATAAGGTTATTTTTTAATGGAACATATTCATTATAAAATGATATTACAAATTTATGGGCAATTTTAATAGGAGTAATTTTTAAAACTTATGGGTATAAATCATATTTTTTGAAATAGTAAATATTTTTGGGAAAATTTGAGGCCAAACACATGGTGAAACTTCACCAAAAACTTCACTCAGATATAATTTACCAAGAATATTTGAGAACTTGGGGCCAAACGCTAGCTTAGAAATTCCAAAAGTTCATTAATTACGTTGTATCAATTTCAATGTTACTATTCACATGCTCTATGTTACTCTCTTTGTCCCTATTTACTTGTTTATTTTTGACTTAGTATACCTATTAAGAAAATAATAATTGACATAGTGAATTTATCATTTTATTCCTATTAACTGATAGAATTCCACAATCAATTTACTCATTAAAGAAGTTCTAGACTTTTTCAAAAACATTAACTCTCTAAATAATTTGAGGGTATAATAGGTAAAAAAATATTATCTTTTCTTGATTTGTCAAAAATGACAAGTAAAAAAGCAAAGTTGGACGAGTACAAAGGGACAGAGAGTATTAGACATATTTTTCATAAATTATCTTGATGTGCATTAATATGAATGAAGGATAAATTAGTAAAATTGATCATCTTATTTATGATTTTTTAAGCACCATGTAAAATGGAATGTAATCAATTAATATGGGACTGAGAAAGTATGTGCTTTAACTATCACATCCTTATAAAAAAGTTAATTTGAATATTTAGTATTTCCAAAAATAATTATTACTAAAGGCAAAATGAAAAGAATATACTCAATTATGTCTTGAATTTCTAAAATGACAAATATTTTAGATCATCTAATTTTAAAAAAGACGATAAGAGTAATATCTACTTTTGCCTGACATATGAAATGTATGTTCTCATAGGACGTTAACCTTTTGTTTTGGTAATAATAATTCTGTAAAAAGTTGTGGATCCTGAATTTCTGGGAAAAGAAATACAATTTGTTTGTACAGTTAATTAATAATTCCACCCCTTTATTAATTTACTTTTTGTTTCATCCGGATGACTAGTAAAAGTCTTTGTGTTTTTGCACTGTTAAGTTGCAAGTGAATTAGGAAAAGGTATTTATTCTTGATGTGATTAATTTGTTTCCTTCTGCTTAAAAATCTTCTCCGTAGGGTAGTATGAGTGGAATTTCACTAGTCTATCCAAAGAGAGTGTGGATAGTAATTATCCAAATTTTGAGAAGTACTATTCAACTCTCTAAATATGAAGAATAGAGAGTGATATGGAGGTGGGTTGGAGTGCCCATTCTCTATTTTACTTTCCAAATATAGAGAATAGAAAGTAAAATAGAAGTGGATTGGAGATGACCTGAATCTCACAAAAATGGAGCCTGGAATTCCCAATCCAAGCCGAGTAAATCAAGAAAAGACAAATTTTTTTACTTTTTATACCCTCAATTAATTACTTTGAAAAAAGGTAAAACTTTTTGAAAATCTTGAATTTTTAATTCATCCACTTTATAATTAATAGGGGTAAAATGATAAACTCAATCAGTCATTATTTTCTTAATTAGTATGTCAATTCAAAAGTGGACAGATAATTAGGGACAAAGGGAGTATCTATATTGCATTTATTAACCAATGATATGCAATGTCCTCTTAGTTAATACTCCCTCCGTCCCATATTATAAGTCACCTTTTTTTTTGCACTTGCATTAAGAAATAAGATAATTTTACTCTTATGTCCTTATTTAATGTTTGTTTATGACAACTTTGTAATAAATGTGTTGACACCCAATTTTGACCCTCCCCGATAAGAATTAACTTACGAGCTTCTTAATTTTTTGAACGATTTAGAATAATTAACTTTATATAATCCAAATTAGTTTCAAGGTTGTTTTAAGTTATTTCAATCGATCTTTATAGTATTTTGAATAATAACTATATCTCGTATAATTATATATGTATTTAGTATATCTTATAAATATTTTGAAAATCATAGCAAAGGAGTTCTACATTTGATTAAATTAAGTATTTTTAGTAATTTAGTTTTAGTTTGGTTCATAGTTTAGTTTTCGAATTAATTAGTTTGTATTTAAATTAATTAGTTTATAATTAAATTAATTATTTCATTTCGTTAAAATTAAGAAGCTCGTTGATTAATTAATATCAATTTGTCTTATTTAATTACTAGCCGAATCTATCTTAACTAAATTAAATTGGCTAAATTTTTCTAATTCCTTTCCAATCGACCCACCCCTATTTCTCTTTTACAATTAATACCATACTCATACAATTACAATACATATTCTACCCCACCTCAGTCGACCCATTTCCCCAAATAACCCAATAAAATAATAACAATAATAACATACACCAACCGACCCCAAGCCTTTTTTTTTTTTCCATCAGCCTAGCTACAATCATTCCCAGTGGCCCACTTCCCAATTCCCCTTCTATTTTTGGCAGTCCAATTCAT
>NC_064293.1:47109734-47125959 GCF_019186545.1 Solanum stenotomum
AAGTTTTGTACAAAAAATAAATACCAAAAGTAACTTATTATAAGTGCACCAAATAAATGGAGTAAAAATCAGTGAGGCAAGAGCTGCCTTCATCGAAGAATACAAGTGAAATTACTATTAGGATTACTGCACTAATGAAGGGGACCATATATGTACCCAAGAAAATACACAGAGAAATAGAAATGGTAAAGGAAAAGTTGTTAATTGGGGGTGTACATCTTTTTCTCGTAGGCAATGGATGCTGCCTTTCATTTTCATAATAATCTTTGTTATGTCCCACTGGAGCAATAGTCGACATGCTTGAAAGGAAAGGTTTTGGGTTATTTTCTTTGGAATTTGGATGATTCTTTGTTAAATTGACCAAAGACTTTTCAACATCAACGGAAAAATGAGGTGGGAAAAAAAAATACTCTCCTTCCCAAGTCCCAACCACAATATTTGTCACATTATTTTGTTTACAAGTGCATTACTCTCTTAGTCCCATATTAATTGATCATTTTAAAAAAAATATTTATTTCGAATTTTATTTTACCCTTATAATTAGTACTCTTTGGAAGCCTAAACAAATTTAAGACCCGTTTGGCCCCAAGAATACTTGGGAAAAATATGGAAGGTGATATTTGGTCATATAACTTGACAAATATATTTGTCAAGATCTCAAGTTCTCAAATACTAGAAAAAATTAGTATTTGGGCCAAGTTCTAATATTTGGGAATTTTAAAAATTCAAAAATTACTTCAAACGTTTATATTTTATAAAAAAAAAAAATCCATTATTTATTAATTCCAACTAATATTTTTAACTCCAGAAAAGTTTGAGTTCTATTTTGAGTGAGAAATTGAGAAAAGGAACAATTTGTGTTTAATGGGTTATAATTATAATTGAATCAATAACAAGTTTGAATTGGCGACTAATGTATTGTTTTGCTTATATTGTTATTTTGTTATTGTTGATTGTTAACAATTATATTAGTTATAAGGTTATTTTTTAATGGACCATATTCATTATAAAATGATATTACAAATTTATGGGCATTTTTAATAAGAGTAATTTTTAAAACTTATGGGTATAAATCATATTTTTTGAAATAGTAAATATTTTTGGGAAAATTTAAGGCCAAACACATGGTGAAACTTCACCAAAAACTTCACTCAGATATAATTTACCAAGAGTATTTGAGAACTTGGAGCCAAACGCTAGCTTAGAAATTCCAAATGTATGTTCTCATAGGACGTTAACCTTTTGTTTTGGTAATAATAATTCTGTAAAAAGTTGTGGATCCTGAATTTCTGGGAAAAGAAATACAATTTGTTTGTACAGTTAATTAATAATTCCACCCCTTTATTAATTTACTTTTTCTTTCATCCGGATACTAGTCAAAGTCTTTGTGTTTTTGCACTGTTAAGTTGCAAGTGAATTAGGAAAGGTATTTATTCTTGATGTGATTAATTTGTTTCCTTCTGCTTAAAAATCTTCTCCGTAGGGTAGTATGAATGGAATTTCACTAGTCTATCCAAAGAGAGTGTGAATAGTAATTCTCTAAATTTTGAGAAATACTATTCAACATATGGAGGTGGGTTGGAGTGCCCATTCTCAATTTTACTTTCCAAATATAGAGAATAGAAAGTAAAATAGAAGTGGATTGGAGATGACCTGAATCTCACAAAAATGGAGCCTGGAATTCCCAATCCAGGCCGAGTAAATCAAGAAAAGACAATTTTTTTTTACTTTTTATACTTCAATTAATTACTTTGAAAAAATAGGGGTAAAATGGTAAACTCAATCAATCATTATTTTCTTAATTAGTATGTCAATTCAAAAGTGGACAGATAATTAGGGAGTATCTATTTTGCATTTATTAACCAATGATATGCAATGTCCTCTTAGTTAATACTCCCTCCGTCCCATATTATAAGTCACCTTTTCCTTTTGCACTTGCATTAAGAAATAAGGTAATTTTACTCTTATGTCCTTATTTAGTGTTTGTTTATGACAACTTTGTAATAAATGATGAAATGTTAGATTTCAAAAATATAAATGCATTTAGATGACTATTTAAATTTTACTTTTTGGAGCCAAATTTTTCACCAATTGATCCAAAAAAATTTAAAAAATCAAGTTTTTCTCACCTCAATTTTCCTATATATTTTGTGTAAAATGTTTTTTTTATATTTTTATATATAAATTCTTAAAACAAACATGACAACATCACAAAATATTCAAATTTCATTGCTTCAAATTGATCTAAATTTTCCTGCTAAATAAGATGTTATTGATAATGAAATTAGACGACAAATGAATTGTAGTTCTAGTTCAACAAATCATTTATTTTTTTTATTTAAATGGTGCATAACTCCTTTATTTGGATCTTGATTTTTCTCAATTTGGCCTTCACATGTTTTGGTTGAGGCTTCTATTTTTACATCCTTTGAACTTTTTGAAATGTCATCTTCCTTGATAAAATTTGTTGAATCTTCAACTTTCAAGATTATTTTTGAATTTTTTTTCATCTTTTATTTTTAATTTGTTTGTTGATATTTTTTTTCAAAATCAGATTTTATAGAATAAGTAGTGAATAAAGAAAGTAGTTAATTAATGAATGAAGTACTCTCCTAATGAAATTAATTACTTATAGATTTCCTAGGTTAGTCAAAGTAAATACATTTTCAAGATTAATTAATCAATCAATCAAGGGTATAATGGGCAAAATATGGTAATTTATGCATAAATTTTATAAAATGACATATATTGTGGTCCAACTATTTTTAGAAAGGGGTGACTTATAATATGGGTCGGAGGGAGTAGGATTAGGGGAGAATAGTAACCTCTAGTCCCCTTCTCTTGGGTGAGGATATTATTTATTTTGATCGACTTTATGTTAAGTACGAAAGATGATTAGCGAAAAAAGAAAAAAAAATAGTATGTTCTCTTATATATGACATTAACCTTTTAATTTCTTCTTGATAATTTTGTGACGAAGTTGTGGATCCCTCCAGATTCCTCTTTGTATTATTGTGTACAAGTGACAATGACATGTCAAATAAGAATCCTGAATTATTTTAGGTAGGAAAAGAAATAATTGATTCTATATTTTGCTTTTTATATAATTTCACGTGAATAGAATCTCTCTTTACGTTTTTTTGTTTTACTTCAGATCCTTGGAAGTTTAAATTTTCTTATCCAAAATGTGTACTCAATAGAGTTCAAATTATGTATTTCTTTATATATGTTTTTATTTTAGATGCAATGACTATTAGAGTAATTTAGATTGAGTATTTCCTCTTTTTCAAATCAAATTTGTAAACATAATTAAGGGAAACTTCATCATTAATTTTTATTCAAATAAAAAAGTTTAGCCTCTAATATAATGGATTCCTGTAAGTTGTCTTTTACAAGTTTGACCTGTAAAAAAATGATACAAAGAATTGGACCTTAAACCTGAAAAGTCTAAAACATTTCAATATTTCATCGACCCAATGGATTTACAATCTCAGAGAAAATGGCAACGTTGTTCAATTTGGCACTCCTACTGACCGACATGGATATACCATTGCTTGTCAGTTTTCTTTCAACTTCACTTATCTCATCTTCATTCGTCCTTACATTAGCATCACCATTAATAATCAATGGAAAAGAAGGGTTTACGTATCCATCCACCTCATTATCTGCACCCTCTTGGAGCTGTAATGCAAATTCTAAACTTCTCACAACATCACCCATTGATGGCCTTTCGACGCCTTGTTCCCTCAAACAATGATATGCCAATTCTGCAAACTTGCTTAAGCATTCTGGGGCTATTTGTCCTTTCAAGTTAGGATCAATTATTTCTTCAACATTTCTTTTTTCACAACTCCTACAAGCCCACTCAGCCAAATTCACTTGCCCAGTTGGCAAGTTTGGATTTATTGCTGGCCTACCACATAACACTTCAAACAGAACCGCCCCAAATGAATAAACATCTGATTTTACTGTCAATCGTTGGCGCTTGTAGTATTCAGGATCTACGTACCCAAAACTTCCTTTCACTGCAGTGCTAACATGGGTAGTATCTGTCCCATCTACTGAACCTACTTTGGACAACCCAAAATCAGACACCTTGGCAACCCATTTATCATCCAATAGGATGTTAGTTGACTTGACATCACGGTGAATGATCGTATGTTTGGTACCTATAGCAACAAAATCAACTTTCATCAAGTAATTTACTCAAAATTAAACATATTGGATTGTAAATTGGTTGTTGGCTTGACATAAAACCCGAAATGACTCATCAAACTATTCAATCAAAACATGTCAAAATGCAACTCGAACAAACAAAATCCAATTTGGGAGGTTGAGTCGTGTTCTGCATTTGACCCAATATTTGACCCGTTTTTTGATCTATTCTGACCCAATAATTTTTTACCAAACAAAAAATATGTATATCATTAGTTACCTGAATGGAGGTAATATAATCCTTTAGCTGCACCAATGCAAATGTCAAGGCGTTTCTTCCATGGAAGAGGAGCATTGTCAGTGTTGTACAAGTGATCACGGAGGGTTCCATTAGCCATGTAATCATAAACCAAGATCATCTCATTCTTATCATCACAATAACCAATTAAGGACACTAGCTGTCGATGTCTTAGCTTTGATGATAACATCTCAATCTCTGTTTGGAACTCGCGAATCCCTTGCTTTGATGAAGGATTTGATCTCTTGACTGCAACTGTGATTGTACCATTGTCGAGGTACCCTTTATAAACATTACCAAATCCTCCATATCCAATCACAAATTTTTCATCAAAATTGTCTGTTGCATTTTTTATCTCTGCTATTGAAAAGTGTCGGCACAGATCGGATGGTAGTGATGATGACTTGGGAATACTTGTACTATGATCTTTCCCCCCAGTTCGTCGGGAAATTAAGAAACCCAGGATTGAGAAAACAACAATACCACTAGTCACACCTGCGATGATAGCAACAATGATATGCCATGATATTCTTTTCTTGTTGTTGTTGTTTGGGAGTGGTGGTGATTTGATCGAACCTTCTTCAGGATATGGAACGGCCAGATTTCCATTTGGATCGCTCAATTTGAAAATTTCCAAGCCATTTAACATAGCAATATCATACACAGCTCTAGTTTTCATGTTAGGTCCCAATTCAAGCCACACTTTGTCCTTGCTTAGCCGGACATCTGGGTCTCTCACAAACACCACGTAGTCTCTGTACGTTGTGAATCCCCCGCCACCACTTAGTCCAACTTGTTTTTCTGCCGTTTGTTTTCCAATGTATATGTAGAAAATCCTGTGGTTTGTTTCATTAACTTCCGGCTGATTCTGACAAAAATGGAGCCTGAAAAGATAATAGAAACCAGAATCTAGAGGGAATATCCAATCCAGGCTCTGGCTGTTATTGGCCATGGTCCTAGAGGTTAAGTAAACTATCCTGGGCGCAACATAAGGCGGAGTTTCAGTAGTGTAAGTGATGTTGACATCAAATTTAGGAGTTTGGAAGCCATATACAACAACAAATTCCTCATCTGAATCCCATACACGATACATCCCTGTATCCTCCGTGCTAGCAACTGAATGTCCTCCCACGTTCAGCCTGTACAAAGTTTCAAGAGCAGTGTTGTTATTGATGGAATAAGGATCAGTCTGGCCAACCAATTTGATGTGATTATCTCCACCGAGGTAAAGATTGGTGGGCATGGAAACTATCTCAATCCCATTAACAAAAGCATAAGAGTTTGGCGAGGGAGAAAAGGTTACATAGAGTATCTGAGTTTCATTAACATTAATGACAAATTCTTTTCGAACAGCTTTACTAGAATTGTTACTTGCAGAGACTGTGTAGAAAGCGCTGAAGTTACTCAAGAGGGTAAACTGATTAGCAGTGACTGAAAANTTCAAGAGCAGTGTTGTTATTGATGGAATAAGGATCAGTCTGGCCAACCAATTTGATGTGATTATCTCCACCGAGGTAAAGATTGGTGGGCATGGAAACTATCTCAATCCCATTAACAAAAGCATAAGAGTTTGGCGAGGGAGAAAAGGTTATATAGAGTATCTGAGTTTCATTAACATTAATGACAAATTCTTTTCGTACAGCTTTACTAGAATTGGTACTTGCAGAGACTGTGTAGAAAGCGCTGAAGTTACTCAAGAGGGTAAAATGATTAGCAGTGACTGAAAAAAAAGATTCTGATTTGTCGTAGCCAGAGTAATCGGCGGGGTAAAAATAGAGACGGAGGAATTTGGCTCCAGGGGAAACACGAAAAGTGTAGGTGAATTGAGATAGCATAATACGGGTGCCTGTCATATAAGGAACTCTATTGACTGAAAGGTCTTGTTCAGAAGCTGTGGTTGTTGTGGATATTCCTGAAAAGTTGTAAGGTAGGAAATTTGGGTAGTGGGCATCTGTATACCATTGACGGCCATTGATATCTTCAATGGGGGCTGCTAATTTTGTGCCTTCCAATACTCTGCCACAATTCAGCAAAAGATTGTCTGTGGCATTGTAATCGTACTGTGGCGTGAGAGTCATAGTGACTGTCATTAGATGTAATAGGAGAGAGGAAATCAGAGCAATGAATAACATGGCGTTGTTCTGAAATTTCTCTGCTATTTGGTGTACAGATATCTACTTCTTCAATGATCAAGTCATTCTGTTATTTCAATTTTTCTGTATTAAAAACTGATGGTCACCTAGACCATTTTGTTCAAGTTTTGTACAAAAACAAATACCAAAATTATAGTAACTGATATAAAAATCTATTTATTATTATGTGTGTAACTAAAGTTAACAAAGATACAAAGCAAAATTGATCATCTTTAAGTTTTTTTTTTTCCTTTAGCATTTTAAGAGCATATTTGACATTGTTGTTAGATGCCAAAAAAACACTTATTTTGAGAAAAAAATAATATTTTTATTGAAAATTAAGTGTTTGGCAAAATTATAAATTGCTTTTAAATGGAAGCAAAAACTGTTTCTCTGGTGGCCGAAAAGAAGCTTAAAATTTCTGCAAGCAAAAAAATTATTTTTTTCAAGACTAAAATATATCTTCCCTATATATACATATTTACTAATGTAGCATATCTCATAGGTTTATTAAGTTTATGATAAATTTATATTTTATTTTATGTTTAAATGGAGTATTATTTTATATATTATTTTACATAATTAGAAAAAAAGGTAACAATAATATCTTCGCAAGATTAGAAAAGAAAATAACAATTAAAGATTTAGTCCTCCCAAAAAAGGTATAATATTAATTGAAAATTTGAATACATACATTTTAATTTAATTAAAAAATTTATAATAGTTCTTTCTATAAAATAATCTTAATATCAAAAGTACATTGACACTTGCTATTTTTTGTAATTTGACTCTCAAAAGCATTTTTTTAGAAAAGATTAATCACTTACCGTTTGCTTATGAAAAAAAAATATTTTTTAAATAAATTAACCAAACACAAATTATTGTATTTTTTAAAAGTACTTTTCTAAAAATTAATTTAAAAAAAGTACGTGTAGAAATAAATAGTACTCCTAGTTTTTAAACCCATGGCAAGCATGCTCCAAGTAAAATGTAGGTGGCCTAGTCAAAGAATGACAGAAATTTAAGGTGCAAAGATTAGGAATTATTGCAGTCAAAATTATGAACAAAATTAATGTTAAAAAATAGATAAAAGTTTAGGGAAGGACCAAAAGTGCACCAACATTGTAAACATGAGGAATTATTAGTGTTCCATGTGAAAACTCAAGAATGACTTTGAGTCTTAACCCAAAGATGAGGGACTATTTTGAGCCTTCTCTCGATTTTTTTGTATAAAAAACTGACGTTCACCTAGACCATTTTGTTCAAGTTTTGTACAAAAACAATTACCAAAATTATAGTAACTTATATAAAAATCTATTTATTATTATATGCGTGTATAACTAAACTTAACAAGGATACAAAGCAATACTGATCATCTTTTAAGTTTTTTTTTTTCCTTCAGCATTTTAAGAGCATATTTGACATTGTTGTTAGATGCCAAAAAACACTTATTTTGAGAAAATAATTTTTTTTATTGAAAATTAAGTGTTTGGCAAATCTATAAATTGTTTTTAAATGAAAGCAGAAGCAGCTTCTCTAGTGAACGGAAAGAAGCTTAAAATTTCTGCAAGCAGAAAAGTTATTCTTTTCAAGACTAAAATATCTCTTCCCTATACATGTACATATTTGCTAATGTATCTCTTATTAATTAATTAGCACATATCATAGGTTTATTAAGTTTATAATAAATTTTTATTTTTATTTTATGTTTAAATATTATTATTATATATTTTATATATTATTTGTAGAATTAGAAAAAAAAAAGTAAAAATAATATTTTTGCAAGATTAGAAAAGAAAATAACAATTAAAGATTCAGTCCTCCCAAAAAAAGTATAATATTAATTGAAAATTTGAATATATATATTTTAATTTAATTAAAAAATTTATAATAGTGGTTTAAAATAGTTCCTCTCTATAAAATAATCTTAATATTAAAAGTACATTAACGCTTGTTGATTTTCGTAATTTGACTCTCGAAAGCATATTTTTAGAAAAAATTAATCAAATATAGTTTGCTTATAAAAAAATTATTTTTCAAATGAATTAACCAAACACAAATTATTATTTTTTAAAAGTACTTTTCTAAAAAGTCATTTTAAAAAAGGGAAAATTGTATATAATAGCAAACTATTAATTCAAATTAAATGTTATACTACAGTTTGATTTAATTGTAACTTATAGCAAACAGTTGCCATTTGCCTCTCTACCTAGGTTTTTCGCTCGTCACTCTCGCCAGTCTCTCCCTCTCCTCTCTCACTTTATACAAACACAAATGTATAAAATACGTTTGTGTTTGTATAAAGCGAGAGAAAATTGTATATATAAATACGAATACATATATTTTCGTCCTATACACTTATAATTATACAAATATAGATCTTTCCCTGCCTAATTCTCTTTTGTCTTTCTCTCTTTCTCGCTTTATATAAACACAGATTATACAAATTACAATGTATAATTTGTGTTGTATAAAGCGAGAGAGAGAGAGAGATTCGATATACAAATGTTTTATTTCGATTCAATTGTATATACATTCAAATTTTATGCAGATATACAAATACATAAAATTGAATTGAGTGGCTGTCAGCGATTTATACAAACAATAGGCTGCCAGCGATTTATACAAATGGTCTGCTAGCGAAATTATACAAATCTGAAGCTCATGCCAGCGAGTTATACAATTTGATGCTCCATAGTGGGCGCAATTATACAAACTATAGTTATAACATACAAATATGATTTTTATATTTGCTATATGCGAAAGTTGCTCTTTAAAAATTACGTGTAGAAATAAATAGTTTTTAAACCCATGGCAAACATGCTCCAAGTAAAAAGTTGGTGGCCTAGACAAAGAATGACAAAGAAATTAAAGGTGCAAAGATTAGGAATTATTGCAGTTAAAATAGGGACCATATGAAAATATAAAAAGAAAAAGGAAACAATGAAATATGAAAGGTGAAGAAGACTTGGTAATCGGGGTCTATTTTTTTCTTGTAGCCCATGCAAACGATTTTTCTTACTAATAAAGATATTGCCTTTCATTTTCATATATATAGTCTTTATTATGTTCCATCTCAATAATTATATTGTATATATATTCCACTAGAGAGTAGGCCATATGAGTATAGACATACATGAAATAAAAGGTTTTGGGTTATTTTCTTGGAAATTTGGATGATTCTTTGTTAAATTTTGACTTGACTTGTCAACACTAAGGGAAAATGACAAGGAAATAAAAATTAAAGTATCTACTTTTGCATGTTTATTAAGCAATGAAATGAGTGTCCTCTTAGTTAATACTATATAATTAGTGGAGAATAGTAACCTCTAGTCCCTTTCTCGTATTAAATTTTTCCCTCTTCACACATGCATGCAATATTCTTAATCTTATTATTTATTTGCATTGTAGAGAAATCATAAAACTTGTTTTCATTCAGCATGAATGATTGTTGTTAAACTCTAAAACAGAAAAATAAAAAAACTCGGAAAGTGATAAAAATAAACAAGAGAGTAGAGACGGTGGAAATGGAATGCATTATCATTTTATAATTAAAAATGTTATGTGAAAGTTATGATAACAAATATAATTAATATGAATTTAAAAAAAGAGGAAGAAAACAAAAGGAAAGTATCATTGATTTATATAATAAAAAAAAACTACTATTATTACTTGTATAATTGGAAGTGACTTTTCGGAAGAGCAAGTTCGAATAAAAATTATTTAAAATATGTATATAATATAAATTTTGTACAACAAATAGGAATGAAATTTATCCAAAATTAAAAATGATGGTCTTTTTATAAAATATAAAAGTTTTGGGGTGAGTTTTAAATTTGTAAAAATTCTCAAATACTAGAATTTGGCCCATATTTTTTTTTCTAGAACTTGGGAACTTGAGATGTTGTCTAAATATACTATTTGCCAAGTGATCACAAATTATATAGCCAAACACTAATTTCTAAATTTTCTCCAAATTTTTCAAGAGAATATTTATATATGGCCAAACGGGTCCTAAATTTCTTATAAAACATTTTAAAAGTACGTAAGTCTATATACTTAATTAAAATAAAGATTATCTGATCACGTAAGAAAATCTACCGTTGGTTGATACTCTATTAGTTACTTAATTATATGGTTAACTGATTTTCATGGACTGAAAAACCAGTGATATCCAAGAGTTGACCTAGTCAAAGAAAGACAAGAGAAATTAAAGGTGCAAAGATAAGTAGGGATGACAATGGATGGGGCGGGTTTAAGGTTGTGTGGTAGATGCGGGGTGGGTTGAAGTGGATTTTTAAAAAAAAAGTTAATGCGGGCGGGCGGGTTACGGATATATGAGATATTATGTGGGTTTAAATTTAATTTTAACTTTTTATATGTTATAAGAGTGATAGAACATTATTTATTAAAATAATAACTTTAAAGCTTCTAAAATATTCAAGATATTAAATGAAAATGACTCAATTTCTTACATGTTTCTCAATTGACCTCTAAAAAATAAATTTTAAGTCACTATCCTCTTAAATTAGTACAATTTAATGACAAAATGAATTTATTTTTAGTGTCAAACTTAACTAGAAAAAAATATTAAAAAAATTATGTGTGACGGCTTCATGTGGGGCGGGTCTATGCGGAGTGAAATGAGACAGATTGAAATTAAAAAAATTATTATGTGGAGTGGAACGAAGTGAATTAAATTTTTTACTGATTAAACTCAATCCGTCCCACACCACTCCACTGCCAATCTAAAAATTAGAAATTATTGCACTGAAAATGGGGACCATATATGTAACTAGGAAAATACAAAAACGAAAAAGGAAATAATGAAGAAAACTAGTTAATTGGTGTCTATTTCCATAGTCTTTGTCATGTTCCACTCAATAATTATTTTTCACTAGAACAGTAGGCCATATGAGTATAGACATACGCGAAATAGAAGTTTTTTGGGTTGTTCTCTTTGGAATTTGAATGATTCTTTGTTAAATTTTGATATGACTTTTCAACACTAACGAAAAATGACAAGGAAAAAATTAAACAAGTATCTACTTTTGCATGTTTATTAACCAATGACATAAGATGAATGCGTGTTCTCTTCATTTGGTTAGGAATAGGTTATCTCAAAATAATTAGAGCTTGTTTGGATTTAAAAAAGTATTATTCCTTTTAAGTCAAAAAAAATAAAAGCAGAGAGAGACTACTTTTGGTTTATAATCTTTTAAAGTCATTTTATACTTATTATAAGTTGTTTTTAACTTTGTCAAATATTTGTTAACTTATTTTAAGTCATTTTAAACTTATTTAAGTTATTTTTATATTTGTCAAACAGTCCTAGTCTCCTAGAAGTTAAAAACTGACTTAAAAATAGGTTTGACCAACTTTTAAGTCAATCCAAACACCCTTTTAGTCTCGGCATAAGTTATCCTATGATAAGTTATTCCACCATGTATGAGGGATAACTTATCATGTCACTAAGGTATAAATTGGTATGATAAATAATCCCAATATTGCCTAATACCTCCAACCAAACACAAAATAAAACAATCCTACATTTTGTCCCTAAAATAATTATAATTCATATCACACACCAAACGACTAATTAATAATAAGTGGAGGATGGTCACCTTATTAAGATGAGTAAGATTAGTAATTTAAGATATAGCCTCCTTATATGTATTTCTTCTAGATGAAAATATTATTTACTTTTATCTATATTATATAATAAAACATGAAGGTCCTTAGCGAAAAAATAGAAAGATAGTATGTTCTTTTATGACATTAACTTTTTAATTTCTTCTTGATAATTTTGTGAAGGAATTGTGGATCCTCTATATTCATATTTGTATTATTTTGTACGAGTGATGATGACACATCAAAAGAATCCTAACTTTTTTAAAAATTATTATTATTAAGACGACTAGTCCAAGTCTTTGTGTTTTAGCTTTGTTAAGGGCAAGTGAAATATGAAAGATCTTTTTCTTGATGTGATTAATTTGTTTTCTTCAGCTTAAAAATCTTCTCCGTGGGGCCATATCAATGGAACTTGACTAGTCTATCCAAGAAAAAATGGTGAAAGTATTTTATACGTAGCTTATATACCTCTGAATATTATTCGCTACAATCCATCGATATATATAATTCATAAATTCAGCAAAAACATATCAATTGAGACATTTGTGGAAATTTCGTGACAAGTTCATAATTACTCATATGGAGGTTGTGTTAATTACTGTAGTAGTGATATGCTTTTTCAACTACCACTGAGAAATCAATTAAGTATTCAAGAGTTGACTTCGTCAAACAATGACAGAGAAATTAAATGTGCAAATAATAGGAATTTATTGCACTAAAAATGGGAACCATATATGTACCCAGGAGAATACAAAAAGGAAAAAGAAAAACAATAGAAATTAAAATTAAAATAATGATTGTTAATTGTGGTGTCTATCTTTTCATGTAGGCCATACAAAAGACTTTTCTTAATGTAAGTCTTTGTTATGTTCCGCTCAATAATTCCTCTTGGCCATATATATATAGACTAAAGACTTACGTGAAATGAAAGGTATTGAATTATTTTCTTTCGAATTTTTGGATGATTCTTTGTTAAATTTTTAACTGACTTTTCAACACTAAAGAAAAATGAAAAGGAAAAAAAAAAAGTGTATCTACTTTTGCATGTTTATTAACCAATGATATAAGAGGTATTTTCTCTTACGACATCAACTTTTTTTTTCCTTTTAACAATTCTTTGAAAAGGTTGTGGATCCCTCCATGTTCATATTTGAATATTATTGTACATGAGTGACGATGACACATCAAATGAGAGTCGTGTATTTCAGGTAACCAAACAAATAATTACTTGAGTTAAAGAAATTAATAATTCCATCCCTAGCATGGTTTGATTTGTTTTATTTATCAAAACTGAGAGGGTAGATGCAAAACATACATCCACTGTATGGTCTGTTCATCTCTAAATCAAAGGTCTCAAATTTATGTTTTGAGTATGAAAAAATTCTTGGTTGGAAGCGCTTCCTTTAGAATGAGGTCATACGCAGCACAAATCTAAATTAGTTGGGCTTTAATATAAATATCAGATATCAAATGGGAAATAAAAAAGCAAAAGATGCAAAACAAACAAAAAGAGGAAGCAAAGTTCACCCAACAAAATATAGTGAAACTATTTTATAGCTTATATACTTCTGAATAATGGCTTCAATTCATCTACATATATAATAAGGACATAAATTCAACAAAGGAAAAAGAAAACAGAGAAGAACTAATATGTAATTTATCATACTAGTTGTAACAATCTCATCGACCCGATGGATTCAAAATCTCTGAGAAAATAGTGTCACTCTTCAATTTGTCATCACTATTACTGGTCATGGATGTAGCACTGCTTGTGTATTTTCCTCCAACTTCATGTGAACCTGAAAATGCCTCGAATCCTTCGTCTGTAGATATATTGGTATGATCATTCATAATCAAGGGGAAATACGGGCTAGTTGGGTAACTGTTCAATTCCATTTTGTGACCTCTATTATCAGCTGCATCTTGAAGCTTTAATATAAATTCCAAATTCCAGACAACGTCATTCATTGATGGCCTTTGGACTCCTTGATCCTTCAAGCAATTATATGCTGCTTCTGCAAACTTGTTTAAGCACTCTGGGGCAATTTGTCCTTCCAAATTCGGATCAATTATTTGTTGAAGATTTCCTTTTTTACAGCTCCTACAAGCCCAATCAGCCAAATTCACTTGCCCTTTCGGCATGTTAGGAATTAATGCTGGTCTAGCGCACAACACTTCAAATAGCACCACCCCAAAAGAATACACATCAGATTTTTCTGTCAATTGTTGTCGCTCATAGTATTCAGGATCTAGATATCCAAAGCTTCCTTTCACAACAGTGCTAACATGGGTTTTTCCTGATCCACTAAGTGGACCGATTTTGGATAACCCAAAATCTGAAACCTTAGCAACCCATTTATCATCCAATAAAATGTTGGTTGACTTCACATCTCGATGAATAATGATATCCTTTTTACCTGTGAAATTAAATTTAACGATCATATCTACTATAGATAATACTAACTTATTATATTAAAATAATTAATCTTTATCTTTTTTACCAGTAAATCACTCAATTTACTCAATACACACTTCAATGTAGTACCAGAACAGATACAAGTGTAGAATTAAGTGACCGTATACATGTATGGAGATAATGCAATCCTTTTGCTGCGCCAATGCAAATCTCAAGGCGTTTCTTCCATGGAAGTGGAGCATTATCAGTTTTGTACAAGTGATCACGAAGAGTTCCATGAGACATGTAATCATAAACCAAGATCATCTCATTGTTATAATCACAATAACCAATTAAGGACACCAGATGCACATGCCTTAGCTTTGACAACATGTGAATCTCTGTTTCGAACTCGTGGACTCCTTGCTTTGATGAAGGATTCAATCTCTTGACTGCAACTATGGTTGAGCCGTTGTCTATGTATCCTTTGTACACATTACCGAAACCTCCATAGCCAATCACAATTTTTTCATCAAAATTACCTGTTGCGGTTTTTATCTCTTCTAGTAAAAAGTCGGCACAGATCGGATGGTAGCGCTGATAAGCCTGAGCCACCGGTCCTTTGGATTGAGTCCGATGTAATTGACAAAGGGATCCATGATGACTTTGTAACGCTTGTATGAAGATCTTTTCCCCTTTTCCACCGCCGGAAAATTAGGAAACAGAGAATTGAAAACAAAGCAATTCCGCTAATAACAGCCACTGCAGTGATAACAGCAATGATGTGTGATGATGATCTCTTATTATTATTGTTGTTTGGTGGTGAATTATTCGGAAAGAAAATTTTAGGATTCAGCACGGAGAGGTTTCCATTTGAGTCGTTCAACTTGAAAATTTCTAAGCCATTTAAGATAGCATTTTGATACGCAGAATTTGGGTTAGGACTCAAATCAAGCGTCACGTTTTGCTCACCATCTTGCTTTCTAACATTAACCACATAGTCTTTGTACACAGGGATTCTCCAGCCTTCACTCCATTTTATTACATCAGCCTCTCGCTCGGCTTTTTGGTTTCCGATAGAAATGGAAAAACTTCTATCGTTTATTTTTTTAACTTCCGGCTGAATCTAACAAAAATGGAGCCTGAAGAGCCTGAAAAGATAATAGAAGCCAGAGTTTAGAGGGAATTCCCAATCCAGGCTCTGGCTGTGATTGGCCATAGTCCTAGAGGCTGTGTAAACTATCCTCGGCGCAGAATAAGCCGGGGTTTCAGATGTGTAAGTGATGTTGGCATCATCAAAATGAGGAGTTTGATAGCCATATCCAACAACAAATGCATCATCTGAATCCCATACACGATACATCCCTGTATCCTCTGTGCTACCAACTAAATTGCCTCCCACGTTCAGCCTGTACAAAGTTTCAAGAGCAGTGCTGTTATTGATGTTATATGGATTAGTATGCCCAGACAATTTTACGTCTCCATGGATGTAAAGATCAGTTGGCATAGAAAGTATCTCAATCCCATTAACAAAAGCATAAGAGTTTGGTGAAGGAGAAAAGGTTAATTTGAGTATCTGAGTTTCATCAACATTGATGACATATTCTTTTTGAA
>NC_064293.1:47126126-47147426 GCF_019186545.1 Solanum stenotomum
TTGTAAATTGGTTGTTGGCTTGACATAAACCCCGAAATGACCCATCAAACTATTGAATCAAAGCATGTCAAATAGTGTAACATAACATGTCAAAATGCAACTCGAACAAACAAAATCCAATTTGGGAGGTTGAGTCATGTTCTCCAAATTGTATTTGACACGTTATTTGATCTATTTTGACTCAATACTTTTTTACCAAACAAATAATCAGCGAGTTAGATCATGACATGCTTGACTACTTACCTGGATGGAGGTAATATAATCCTTTAGCTGCACCAATACAAATGTCAAGGCGTTTCTTCCATGGAAGAGGAGCATTGTCAGTATTGTACAAGTGATCACGGAGGGTTCCATTAGCCATGTAATCATAAACCAAGATCATCTCATTCTCATCATCACACTAACCAATTAAGGACACTAGATGTCAATGTCTTAGCTTTGATGATAATATTTCAATCTCTGTTTGGAACTCGTGAACCCCTTGCTTTGATGAAGGATTCGATCTCTTGACTGCAACTGTGGTTGTACCATTGTCGAGGTACCCTTTATAAACATTACTAAATCCTCCATATCAAATCACAAATTTTTCATCAAAATTGTTTGTTGCATTTTTTATGTCTGCTATTAAAAAGTGTCGGCACAGATCGGATGGTAGTGATGATGACTTGGGAACACTTGTACCAGAATCTTTTTGTCGTTGTCGTCGGGAAATTAAGAAACCCAATATTGAGAAAACAGCAATAGCGCTAGTCACACCTACGATGATAGCAACAATGATATGCCATGATATTCTTTTCTTCTTCTTGTTGGTTGGTGGTGATTCAATCGGACCTTTAAAGAGGTTTTCATTTGGATCACTCAATTTGAAAATTTCTAAACCATTTAAGATAACATTTTGATATGCAGAATTCGGGTTAGGACTCAAATCAATTGAGACATTTTGCTTGTTTCGTCCACCATCTTGGTTTCTAACATTAGCCATATAGTCTTTGAACACTGGCATTCTCCAGCCTCCACTCCATTGTATTACATCAGCCTCTCGCTCGGCCATTTGGTTTCCGATAGAAATGGAAAAACTTCGATCGTTTATTTCTTTAACTTGCGGCTGAATCTCACAAAAATGTAGCCTGAAAAGATAACAGAAGCCAGAGTTTAGAGGGAGTTCCCAATCCAGTCTCTGGCTGTGATTGGCCAAAGTCCTAGAGGTTATGTAAACTATCCTTGGCACAGAATAAGCCGGGGTTTCAGAAGTGTAAGTGAAGGTTTATAGAAGATGACTTTAAAGAAGAAGAAGATGAATTGAAACATAGTAGTATATTATTTCTCCAGAAAAAAAAATTACTTTACATTGAGACTGTAGTCTTATATTTATACACATACTCATCCCTCTAATTGTTTCTTGAATGTAACTAACTTTTAACGAACTTTTCCTAACTGACTAACAGTGTTCTAAATATAATTTGGACCTTTCCTCTTTTGCTTCTTGAGTTCTGTTAACATTCCCCCTCAAGCTAGGAGAGGCAAATATATTTAGAGCTCCTAGCTTAGACAGTAAGAACTCATGTTGTGCTTTGGTCAGACCTTTTGTGAGGAGATCAGCAGGCTGGTTCTGAGTAAGAAAGTGTAAGTGAATCGAGATTTCATGATACGAGCACCAGTCGTATAAGGAACTCTATCGACCAAAGGATCTTGTTCAGAAGCTGTGGCTGTTGTGGATATGCTTGAAAAGTCGGAAGGTAAGAAATTTGGAAAGTGAGTATCAGTATCCCATCGACGGTCAGTTTCATCGGTGGTGGCTGATTGTGCGCCACAGTTAAGCAAGACAAAGACAGTGGCGTTATACGGTGGCGGCGTGGTAGAAATAGTGGCCGTTATGAGTTGTAAGAAGAGAAAGGAAATTAGAGCAATGGCTAACATGGCGTTGTCTTGAAAAACTATGTACGTGCTATTTGTTGTGCAGATATATACAGTAGCTGTTCGAAGATCAAGTCATTACTAATTTTCTGTATAAAAAACCGACATCATTTTGTTTAAGTTTTGTACAAAAAATAAATACCAAAAGTAACTTATTATAAGTGCACCAAATAAATGGAGTAAAAATCAGTGAGGCAAGAGTTGCCTTCATCGAAGAATATAAGTGAAATTACTATTAGGATTACTGCACTAAAGAAGGGGACCATATATGTACCCAAGAAAATACACAGAGAAATAGAAATGGTAAAGGAAAAGTTGTTAATTGGGGGTGTACATCTTTTTCTCGTAGGCAATGGATGCTGCCTTTCATTTTCATAATAATCTTTGTTATGTCCCACTGGAGCAATAGTCGACATGCTTGAAAGGAAAGGTTTTGGGTTATTTTCTTTGGAATTTGGATGATTCTTTGTTAAATTGACCAAAGACTTTTCAACATCAACGGAAAAATGAGGTGGGAAAAAAAAAATACTCTCCTTCCCAACCACAATATTTGTCACATTATTTTGTTTACAAGTGCATTACTCTCTTAGTCCCATAATTGATCATTTTAAAAAAAATATTTATTTCAAATTTTATTTCACCCTTATAATTAATACTCTTTGGAAGCCTAAACAAATTTAAGACCCGTTTGGCCCCAAGTATACTTGGGAAAAACATGGAAGGTGATATTTGGTCATATAACTTGGCAAATATATTTGTCAAGTATCTCAAGTTCTCAAATACTAGAAAAAATTAGTATTTGGGCCAAGTTCTAATATTTGGGAATTTTAAAAATTCAAAAATTACCTCAAACGTTTATATTTTATATAAAAAAATATCCATTATTTATTAATTCCAACTAATATTTGTAACACCAGAAAAGTTTGAGTTCTAATTTGAGTGAAAAATTGAGAAAAGGAACAATTTGTGTTTAATGGGTTATAATTATAATTGAATCAATAACAAGTTTGAATTGGCGACTAATGTATTGTTTTGCCTATATTGTTATTTTGTTATTGTTGATTGTTAACAATTATATTAGTTATAAGGTTATTTTTTAATGGAACATATTCATTATAAAATGATATTACAAATTTATGGGCATTTTAAATAGGAGTAATTTTTAAAACTTATGGGTATAAATCATATTTTTTGAAATAGTAAATATTTTTGGGAAAATTTGAGGCCAAACACATGGTGAAACTTCACCAAAAACTTCATTCAGATATAATTTACCAAGAATATTTGAGAACTTGGGGCCAAACGCTAGCTTAGAAATTCCAAAAGTTCATTAATTACGTTGTATCTATTTCAATGTTACTATTCATATGATCTATGTTACTCTCTTTGTCCCTATTTATTTGTTTATTTTTGACTTAGTATACCTATTAAGAAAATAATAATTGACATAGTGAATTTATCATTTTATTCCTATTAACTAATAGAATTCCACAATCAATTTACTCATTAAAGAAGTTCTAGACTTTTCAAAAACATTAACTCTCTAAATAATTTGAGGATATAATAGGTAAAAAAAATATTATATTTTCTTAATTTGTCAAAAATGACAAGTAAAAAAGCAAAGTTGGACGAGTACAAATGGACAGAGAGTATTAAACATATTTTTCATAAATTATCTTGATGTGCATTAATATGAATGAAGGATAAATTAGTAAAATTGATCATCTTATTTATGATTTTTTAAGCACCATGTAAAATGGAATGTAATCAACTAATATGGGACTGAGAAATTATGTGTTTTAACTATCACATCCATATAAAAAAGTTAATTTGAATATTTAGTATTTCCAAAAATAATTATTACTAAAGGCAAAATGAAAAGAATATACTCAATTATGTCTTGAATTTCTAAAATGACAAATATTTAAGATCATCTAATTTTAAAAAAGACGATAAGAGTAATATCTACTTTTGCCTGACATATGAAATGTATGTTCTCATAGGACGTTAACCTTTTGTTTTGGTAATAATAATTCTGTAAAAAGTTGTGGATCCTGAATTTCTGGGAAAAGAAATACAATTTGTTTGTACAGTTAATTAATAATTCCACCCCTTTATTAATTTACTTTTTCTTTCATCCGGATGACTAGTCAAAGTCTTTGTGTTTTTGCACTGTTAAGTTGCAAGTGAATTAGGAAAGGTATTTATTCTTGATGTGATTAATTTTTTTCCTTCTGCTTAAAAATCTTCTCCGTAGGGTAGTATGAATGGAATTTCACTAGTCTATCCAAAGAGAGTGTGAATAGTAATTTTCCAAATTTTGATAATTTTACTCTTATGTCCTTATTTAATGTTTGTTTATGATAACTTTGTAATAAATGATGAAATGTTAGATTTCAAAAATATAAATGTATTTAGATGACTAATTAAATTTTACTTTTTGGAGCCAAATTTTTCACCAATTGATCCAAAAAAAATTTAAAAATCAAGTTTTTCTCACCTCAATTTTCCTATATATTTTGTGTAAAATGTTTTTTTATATTTTTATATATAAATTCTTAAAACAAACATGACAACATCACAAAATATTCAAATTTCATTGCTTCAAATTGATCTAAATTTTCCTGCTGAATCAGATGTTATTGATAATGAAATTAGACGACAAATGAGTTGTAGTTCTAATTCGACAAATCATTTATTTTTTTATTTAAATGGTGCATAACTCCTTTATTTGGATCTTGATTTTTCTCAATTTGGCCTTCACATGTTTTGGTTGAGTCTTCTATTTTTACATCCTTTGAACTTTTTGAAATGTCATCTTCCTTGATAAAATTTGTTGAAGCTTCAACTTTCAAGATTATTTTTGAATTTTTTTTCATCTTTTATTTTTAATTTGTTTGTTGATATTTTTTTTCAAAATCAGATTTTATAGAATAAGTAGTGAATAAAGAAAGTAGTTAATTAATGAATGAAGTACTCTCCTAATGAAATTAATTACTTATAGATTTCCTAGGTTAGTCAAAGTAAATACATTTTTAAGATTAATTAATCAATCAATCAAGGGTATAATGGGTAAAATATGGTAATTTATGCATAAATTTTATAAAATAACATATATTGTGGTCCAACTATTTTTAGAAAGGGGTGACTTATAAAATAGAACGGAGGGAGTATGATTAGGGGAGAATAGTAACCTCTAGTCCCCTTCTCTTGGGTGAGGATATTATTTATTTTGATCGACTTTATGTTAAGTACGAAAGATGATTAGCGAAAAAAGAAAAAAAAAATAGCATGTTCTCTTATATATGACATTAACCTTTTAATTTCTTCTTGATAATTTTGTGACGAAGTTGTGGATCCCTCCAGATTCCTCTTTGTATTATTGTGTACAAGTGACAATGACATGTCAAATAAGAATCCTGAATTATTTTAGGTAGGAAAAGAAATCATTGATTCTATATTTTGCTTTTTATAGAATTTCACGTGAATAGAATCTCTCTTTACGTTTTTTTTTTTTTTTAACTTCAGATCCTTGGAAGTTTAAATTTTCTTATCCAAAATGTGTACTCAATAGAGTTCAAATTATGTATGTCTTTATATATGTTTTTATTTTAGATGCAATGACTATTAGAGTAATTTCGATTGAGTATTTCCTCTTTTTCAAATCAAATTTGTAAACATAATTAAGGGAAACTTCATCATTAATTTTTATCCAAATAAAAAAGTTTTGCTCCTGTAAGTTGTCTTTTACAAGTTTGACCTGTAAAAAAATGATATAAAGAATTGGACCTTAAACCTGAAAAGCCTCATACATTTCAATATTTCATCGACCCAATGGATTTACAATCTCAGAGAAAATGGCAACGTTGTTCAATTTGGCACTCCTACTGACCGACATGGATATACCATTGCTTGTCAGTTTTCTTTCAACTTCGCTTATCTCATCTTCATTCGTCCTTACATTAGCATCGCCATTAATAATCAATGGAAAAGAAGGGTTTACGTATCCATCCACCTCATTATCTGCACCCTCTTGGAGTTGTAATGCAAATTCTAAACTTCTCACAACATCACCCATTGATGGCCTTTCGACCCCTTGTTCCCTCAAACAATGATATGCCAATTCTGCAAACTTGCTTAAGCATTCTGGGGCTATTTGTCCTTTCAAGTTTGGATCAATTATTTGTTCAACATTTCTTTTTTCACAACTCCTACAAGCCCATTCAGCCAAATTCACTTGCCCACTTGGCAAGTTTGGATTTATTGCTGGCCTACCACATAACACTTCAAACAGAACCACCCCAAAAGAATACACATCTGATTTTACTGTCAATCGTTGGCGCTTGTAGTATTCAGGATCTACGTATCCAAAACTTCCTTTCACTGCAGTGCTAACATGGGTAGTATCTGTCCCACCTACTGAACCTACTTTGGACAACCCAAAATCAGACACCTTGGCAACCCATTTATCATCCAATAGGATGTTAGTTGACTTGACATCACGGTGAATGATCGTATGTTTGGTACCTATAGCAACAAAATCAACTTTCATCAAGTAATTTACTCAAAATTAAACAAATTGGATTGTAAATTGGTTGTTGGCTTGACATAAAACCCAAAATGACCCATCAAACTATTGAATCAAAACATGTCGAACAAACAAATCAAATTTGGGAGGTTGAGTTGTGTTCTGCAAATTGTATTTGACCCGTTATTTGATCTATTCTGACCCAATAATTTTTTACCAAACAAAAAACATATATCGTGCTCACCCAGCTTAAGGAAGGGGGTGAGATAGACAAGAGGAGTTAGATCATGATATGTTTATTACTTTATTGATTAGTTACCTGAATGGAGGTAATATAATCCTTTAGCTGCACCAATACAAATGTCAAGGCGTTTCTTCCATGGAAGGGGAGTATTCTCAGTGTTGTACAAGTGATCACGGAGGGTTCCATTAGCCATGTAATCATAAACCAAGATCAACTCATTCTCATCATCACAATAACCAATTAAGGACACTAGATGTCGATGCCTTAGCTTTGATGATAGCATCTCAATCTCTGTTTGGAACTCGCGAACCCCTTGATTTGATGAAGGATTTGATCTCTTGACTGCAACTGTGATTGTACCATTGTCGAGGTACCCTTTATAAACATTACCAAAACCTCCATATCCAATCACAAATTTTTCATCAAAATTGTCGGTTGCATTTTTTATCTCTGCTATTAAAAAGTGTCGGCACAGATCGGATGGTAGTGATGATGACTTGGTAACACTTGTTCCAGAACCTTTTCCCCCATTTTGTCGTCGACGGGAAATTAAGAAACCCAGAATTGAGAAAACAGCAATAGCGCTAGTCACACCTGCGATGATAGCAACAATGATATGCCATGATATTCTTTTCTTCTTCTTGTTTGGTATTGGACCTTCGAAGCGCAATTCCGGATATGGAACGGCCAGATTTCCATTTGGATTGCTCAATTTGAAAATTTCCAAGGCATTTAAGATAACATTATCATACACAGCTCTTGTTTCCATGTTAGGTTGCAATTCAAGCCACACATTTTCCTTTCTTAGTTGGACATCTTTGTCTCTCACATACACCACGTAGTCTCTGTACGTTGGGATTCCCCAGCCGCCAGTCAGTCCAATTACATCAACTGCTTCATCTGCTGTTCTGTTTCCAATGTATATGTTGAAAACCCGGGAGTTCAATCGCCTAATTTCCGGCTCAATCTCACAAAAATGGAGTCTGAAAAGATAATAGAATCCAGAATCTAGAGGGAATTTCCAATCCAGGCTCCGGCTGTTATTGGCCAATTCCCTAGCGGTTGTGTAAACTATGTTTGGCGCAGTATAAGTTGGGGTTTGATCAGTGTAAGTAACGTTGACATCAAACTGAGGAGTTTGATTGTCATATCCCACCACAAATTTGTCATCTGCAGCCCATACACGATATATCCCCGTATCCCCTGTGCTAGCAACCAAATTACCTCCCACGTTCAGCCTGTACAAAGTTTCAAGAGCAGTATTGTTATCGATGTAATACAAATTTCTCCGCCCCACCCATTTGATCGCATAATCACCTCCGCGAAAATAAAGATTGGTGGGTATGGGAAGTATCTCAATCCCATTGACAAAAGCGTAAGAGTTGGGTGAAGGAGAAAACGTTATCTTGAGTGTCTTTGTCCCATTAACATTAACGACAAATTCTTTTCGAATAGCTTTACTAGAATTGGTAGTTGCATCGAAAGCGCTGAAGTTACTCAAGAGGGTAATATGATTTGCTGTGACAGAGAAAAAGGATTGAGATTTTGTGATGCCAAGGTAGGAGGAGGGATAAAAATAGAGACGGAGAAATTTGGTGCCAGGGGAAACAGGGAGAGTGTAAGTGAAGGGAGATTGGAAAATTCGGGCGCTCATATAAGGGACTCTCGTGACTGAAGTGTCAAAAGCCGTGGCTGTTGAGGATATGCTTGAAAAATTGGAAGGCAAGAGACTTGGATCGTGGGTATCCGTATACCATTGACGGCCATCGGATTCATCTGTGGTGCCTGATGGTGCGCCACAACTTAGCAAGAAAGAGTCTGGCTTGAGAGCCACAGTGAAATGTAACAGGAGAAAGGAAACTAGAGCAATGGATAACATTGTCTTTATTTGGAAAATTTCTGTTTTTGGTTTGCAGATATCGACAATTATACTGAACAATTGCCAAAAACTTGAGTGTTTTTTGCTTACTTTTTTGACTCTCGAGGGGAAAAGTTCAAACTTGACGGGAGACGTTAACAAATCCTAGTTGTATTGATATGATATTCAACTACCCCAATTAAATGATTGAACGACCCACAATTTACCGGTAACAACCAATTATCAACCATTCTAATTTTCAGTTGCTCTTTTTTTAAAAAAAGTTCTATATAAAACCCTTTTAACTCTTCAATCTCCCATTATATTGTTCTCTCTCATGATTCATCCATCATCTATGAATTTTAAGTACCACTCTTCTAACTCCATCAAAGATTTACCTATTCATTTGAACTCAGATTGCAAGTTATCACCTGTCTCTACCCAAGATCCCAGCATAACAATTCCTTTTTTGTCTAAATTGAGGAGTAAATGGGCTTCTAAATGCGGTATTTCAGTAATTACTTTTTCAGGACCTTGACTTGTCACGTGAGTATGAATTTCATATTTCCGTATGTGAAAAGAAGTATAAATATCTTCATATACCAAACGCTCGCTAATAAGTATTAATCTTAATTAAATGGTTAACTGATTTTGAAGGACTGAAAAATCAGTGATATACAAGAGTTGAGCTAGTCAAAGAAATTAAAGGTGAAAATAATTGCACTGAAAATGGGGACCATATACCTAGGAAAATACAAGGAAACAATGGAATATGAAAAGTGTGTTAATTGGTGTACTGTCTATTTTCGTAGTCTTTGTTATGTTCCACTCAATAATTATATTCCACTGAGCAGTAGACCATATGATCGAGTAAATGAAACCTCTTTGGGTTAATCTCTGTGGAATTTGGATCGTTCTTTCTTAAATTTTTACCTGACTTGTCAACACTAACTAAAAATGAGAAGAAGAAAAAAAAATGTATCTACTTTTGCATGTTTTGTTAACCAATTATATTAAAGCATGAAGGTCATTAGCGAAAAAATAGAAAGATAGTGTGTTCTGTTACAACATTAACTTTTAAATTTCTTCTTGATAATTTTGTGAAGAAATTGTGGATCCCTCCATATTCATATTTGTATTATTGTGTACGAGTGATGATGACACATCAAAAGGATCCTAACTTTTTTTTAATTATTATTATCAAGACGACTATTCCAAGTCTTTGTGTTTTAGCTCTGTTAAAGGGCAAGTAAAATAATTAGAAAGATATTTTTCTTGATGTGATTAATTTGTTTTCTTCTGCTTAAAAATATTCTCCCTAGGGTCGTATGAATAGAACTTCACTAGTCTACCCAAGAAAAAATGGTGAAACTATTTTATCCGTGCCTGATATTTTTTTTATTGGTTTTTTATTTTCGGAGTTCGTATTGAAGTTTCGACTTGGAGGGTCTATTTGTGGGTGACGCTCCCAACAAGATTTTCTCGTTCTGATTAAAAATGAAATAGTCATACCACAACATCAAAATCTCTATTGATATAGGTAGCTAATATACTTCTGAACATTATTCGCTACAATCCATCGATATATATAATTACTTATTAGTTAGGACATAAATTCAACAAAAACATATCAATTGAGACATTTGTGGAAATTCCGTGACAAGTTCATAATTACTCATATGGACTAATGGATGTTGTGTTAATTAGTGTAGTAGTGATATGCTTTTTCAACTACCACTGAGAAATCAATTAAGTATTCAAGAGTTGACTTCGTCAAACAATGACAGAGAAACTAAATGTGCAAATAATAGGAATTTATTGCACTAAAAATGGGAACCATATATGTACCCAGGAGAATACAAAAAGGAAAAAGAAAAACAATAGAAACTAAAATAAAAATAATAATTGTTAATTGCGGTGTCTATCTTTTCTTGTAGGCCATACAAAAGACTTTTCTTAATGCAAGTCTTTGTAATGTTCCGCTCAATAATTCCTCTTGGCCATATATATATAGACTAAAGACTTACGTGAAATGAAAGGTATTGAATTATTTTCTTTCGAATTTTTGGATGATTCTTTGTTAAATTTTTAACTGACTTTTCAACACTAAAGAAAAATGAAAAGGAAAAAAAAGTGTATCTACTTTTGCATGTTTATTAACCAATGATATAAGAGGTATTTTCTCTTACGACATCAACTTTTTTTTCCTTTTAATAATTCTTTGAAAAGGTTGTGGATCCCTCCATGTTCATATTTGAATATTATTATACATGAGTAACGATGACACATCAAATGAGAGTCGTGTATTACAGGTAAGCAAACAAATAATTACTTGCTGTAAAGTAATTAATAATTCCATCCCTAGCTTGGTTTGATTTGTTTTATTTATCAAAACTGAGAGGGTAGATGCAAAACATACATCCACTGTATGGTCTGTTCATCTCTAAATCAGAGGTCTCAAGTTTATGTTTTGAGTATTGACAAAATTCTTGGTTGAAAGCGCTTCCTTTCGAATGAGGTCATACGCAACACAAATCTAAATTAGTTGGGCTTTAATATAAATATCAGATATCAAATGGGAAATAAAAAAGCAAAAGATGCAAAACAAACAAAAAGAGGAAGCAAAGTTCACCCAACAAAATATAGTGAAACTATTTTATAGCTTATATACTTCTGAATAATGGCTTCAATTCATCTACATATATAATATAAGGACATAAGTTCAACAAAGGAAAAAGAAAACAGAGAAGAACTAATAATATGTAATTTATCATACTAGTTGTAACAATCTCATCGACCCGATGGATTCAAAATCTCTGAGAAAATAGTGTCACTCTTCAATTTGTCATCACTATTACTGGTCATGGATGTAGCACTGCTTGTGTATTTTCCTCCAACTTCATGTGAACCTGCAAAGGCCTCGAATCCTTCGTCTGTAGATATATTGGTATGATCATTCATAATCAAGGGGAAATACGGGCTAGTTGGGTAACCGTTCAATTCCATTTTCTGACCTCTATTATCAGCTGCATCTTGAAGCTTTAATATAAATTCCAAATTCCAGACAACGTCATTCATTGATGGCCTTTGGACTCCTTGATCCTTCAAGCAATTATATGCTGCTTCTGCAAACTTGTTTAAGCACTCTGGCGCAATTTGTCCTTCCAAATTCGGATCAATTATTTGTTGAAGATTTCCTTTTTTACAGCTCCTACATGCCCAATCAGAAAAATTCACTTGCCCTTTCGGCATGTTAGGAATTAATGCTGGTCTAGCGCACAACACTTCGAATAGCACCACCCCAAAAGAATACACATCAGATTTTTCTGTCAATTGTTATCGCTTATAGTATTCAAGATCTAGATATCCAAAGCTTCCTTTCACGACAGTGCTAACATGGGTTTTTCCTGATCCACTAAGTGGACCGAATTTGGATAACCCAAAATCTGAAACCTTAGCAACCCATTTATCATCCAATAAAATGTTGGTTGACTTCACATATCTACTATAGATAATAATAACTTATTATATTAAAATAATTAATCTTTATCTTTTTTACCAGTAAATCACTTAATTTACTCAATACATACTTTAATATGGTACCAGAGCAAATAGAAGTATAGAATTAAGTGACCATATACCTGTATGGAGATAATGCAATCCTTTTGCTGCGCCAATGCAAATCTCAAGGCGTTTCTTCCATGGAAGTGGAGCATTATCAGTTTTGTACAAGTGATCATGAAGAGTTCCATGAGCCATGTAATCATAAACCAAGATCATCTCATTGTTATCATCACAATAACCAATTAAGGACACCAGATGCACATGCCTTAGCTTTGACAACATGTGAATCTCTGTTTCGAACTCGTGGACTCCTTGCTTTGATGAAGGATTCAATCTCTTGACTGCAACTATGGTTGCGCCGTTGTCTATGTATCCTTTGTACACATTACCGAAACCTCCATTGCCAATCACAGTTTTTTCATCAAAATTACCTTCTGCGGTTTTTATCTCTTCTAGTAAAAAGTGTCGGCACAGATCGGATGGTAGCGCTGATAAGCCTGAGCCACCGGTCCTTTGGGTTGAGTCCGATGTAATTGACAAAGGGATCCATGATGACTTTGTAACGCTTGTATGAAGATCTTTTCCCCTTTTCCACCGCCGGAAAATTAGGAAACAGAGAATTGAAAACAGAGCAATTCCGCTAATAACAGCTACTGCAGTGATAACAGCAATGATGTGTGATGATGATCTCTTGTTATTGTTGTTTGGTGGTGAATTATTCGGAAAGAAAATTTTAGGATTCGGCACGGAGAGGTTTCCATTTGAGTCGTTCAACTTGAAAATTTCTAAGCCATTTAAGATAGCATTTTGATACGCAGAATTTGGGTTAGGACTCAAATCAAGCGTCACGTTTTGCTCACCATCTTGCTTTCTAACATTAACCACATAGTCTTTGTACACAGGGATTCTCCAGCCTTCACTCCAGTTTATTACATCAGCCTCTCGCTCGGCTTTTTGGTTTCCGATAGAAATGGAAAAACTTCTATCGTTTATTTTTTTAACTTCCGGCTGAATCTAACAAAAATGGAGCCTGAAGAGCCTGAAAAGATAATAGAAGCCAGAGTTTAGAGGGAATTCCCAATCCAGGCTCTGACTGTGATTGGCCATAGTCCTAGAGGCTGTGTAAACTATCCTTGGCGCAGAATAAGCCGGGGTTTCAGAAGTGTAAGTGATGTTGGCATCATCAAAATGAGGAGTTTGATAGCCATATCCAACAACAAATGCATCATCTGAATCCCATACACGATACATCCCTGTATCTTCTGTGCTAGCAACTGAATTGCCTCCCACGTTCAGCCTGTACAAAGTTTCAAGAGCAGTGCTGTTATTGATGTTATATGGATTAGTATGCCCAGCCAATGTGACATCTCCATGGATGTAAAGATCAGTTGGCAGGGAAAGTATCTCAATCCCATTAACAAAAGCATAAGAGTTTGGTGAAGGAGAAAAGGTTAATTTGAGTATCTGAGTTTCATCAACATTGATGACATATTCTTTTTGAACTTGTTTACTACTACTTGCGGAGACTATGAGGAAAGCACTGAAGTTACTCAAGAGGGTTAGAGTAAAAAGATTCAGCTTTGTTGACGCCGGAGTAATTGGCGGGGTAGAAATAGAGACGGAGGAATATTGTGCCAGGGGTAACACGGAAAGTGTAGGTGAATTGAGATCTCATAATACGAGCACCAGTCATATATAAGGAACTCTATTGACCGAAGGATCTTGTTCAGAAGCTGTGGCTGTTGTGGATATGCTTGAAAAGTTGGAAGGTAAGGAATTTGGAAAGTGAGTATCAGTATCCCATCTACGGTCAGTTTCATCGGTGGTGGCTGATTGTGCACCACAGTTAAGCAAGACATAAACAGTGGCGTCATACGGTGGCGGCGTGGTAGAAATAGTGGCCGTTATGAATTGTAAGAAGAGAAAGGAAATTAGAGCAATGGAAGTAACATGGCCTTGTCTTGAAAAACTATGTACGTGCTATTTGTTGTGCATATATATATATATATAGTAGCTGTTCGAAGATCAAGTCATTTCTAATTTTCTGTGTTAAAAACCGATATCATTTTGTTTAAGTTTTGTACAAAAAATAAAGGCCAAACACATATACAGCCCCTCAAACTTGCCGTCATTTTTTATTTTGGCACTCCAACTTAGCCTTATTCCATTTTAATCCTTAAACTCCATTTTTTCTGTACCATTTAAACACTTCTACTAATTTGTATGATTTCTTTATTTTTATATATATTCTTCAATTGCAACTTCTTATTTTAAATCGACATGTGTCAGTTAATTTTAGTTTAAAAATTAACAAAAAATAATTCTTTTTAAAAAATAATAATTTCTTTTTAAGTGCGTTATGTATTTTTATGTGAAAAATAACCGACGAAATTGTGTTGGTTTTCATTCTTTAAAATCACCGACAACCTAACAAAGTCAGTCGAGTTTTAACATTGTTTAGTAGTGTTATTAGCAATGAACAAGAGTCTTGTTTTAGTAGTGTTATTAACAAAGTCAGTCGAGTCTTTTTGAAGATAAGTTTGTTTATTCGTATTGATTTATATTAAAAATTAAAATTGAGTATTTGTGTTAAATTTAGATAGCCTAGATGATAAGAAAGAATAAATAAATAGTGTTATTTAATTTAATTGAATGTTTAAGAAAGAAAATCAAAGAACTTTCATCAATTTAATTTCATGCGAAAATACAAAGAAATATTTTTAAAAAAATATTATTGTTTGAAATTTTTTATGTTCGTTCGCGAATGTTTATTTTTTTTACGAAAATTAACAGGCACACATTTATTTTTTTAAAACAAGAAATTGCAATTGAAGAACATAAATAAAAAGAAATCATAAAAATTAGTATAAGTGTTTAAATGGTACAGAAAAATGGAGTTTATTGATTAAAATGAAACAAAGCTAAGTTAGAGTGTCAAAATGAAAAATGAGGGCAAGTTTGAGGGGCTGTATATGTGTTTGGCCAAAAATAAAAGGAAAATGCACAAGTACTACGGAATTCCAACCACACACCTTAATTATACATGAGACATTTTTATCATGCATGAAGCACAAATATGATGTGACAGACCAAAAGTTGTATGAGGCCCATTTATATTTTGCCAAGTGGATCTATTTCAGAAAATTGACCAAAGTCCTCTTTCTCTCTCTTCCTTTTAATGTTTTTTTTTCTCCTCTTTCTCTCTCTTCCTTTTAACGTTTTTTTTCTTTCTTACTTTTTTTTTTTACTTTTTTTCCTTTGGTTTCTTTTCTAACAATAGTTCCAAATTTCATACTTAAATAACTTTGTTCATGAAAAATATGAAATCCAAAAAAATCTTGCCTGACTCATTCTATTTCTAACATTTTGATATTATTTTTTAATTTCGATATTAATTATTTATATTGTTAAAAATAGTTATATAAAATTATTTGTTAATTTTCAATGAATAATTAATTACAATTTTTCTATTTTATTATAACAATTAATTATTTTTGAAAGTATAAATAAAATTTATAAAGTTACCCAAAATATTAAGGTGTAAATTAGTAAAACTATTATTCTATTTATGATTTCTTAAGAAATTTGTAAAAGAAAAAGTAGATTATTAATATGAAAATAAAGAAGGTAGAAATTTAATATGTTCTTTTATTTTTCTCTCAACAATTTCATAATCCAAAAGCACTTCAATCCACAAATACTCTTTAATAAGTAAATATAACGAAAAGAAAATCAATGATATGGACAAACAATTACATAAGTTTTGACACTATTGTCATGAAATTCAAAAACGAAAAACATCCCTAAACACCAACATAAATACATATTATTTCCGTCAATTTATACGATATTTTTATTCTTAAAATTCAAGCTAGGTGAAATTTAATTAATATTTTGTTTATTAACTTTTCTTACACATTTCTTAAGAAATTATAAATATAAATAATAATTTTAATAATTTATCATAAAAGAATTTTTGCAATTTTACAAAATTTATTTATAATTTAAAAAAAATTAATTGTTAGGATTAAAAAAACTACTTATATCTTGATTTTATAAACTAAAAAATAAACTTCAAACAACTATTTATTATAATAGAATAAATAACATAGAATAGAAAAATAATAAACTAAAAACTTATATAATGATCGTAAAATTTAAATAAAAATTCAGTAGGTAATAAAAGAAAAGCATAAACTAATTAGATCAGCAAACAAATTCTTATAAAATTTTGTTAAAATAATCTTAAAGAAGAAAAAAATATTTTAAAAAAATTAAAACACAATACATTGAGCAAGGGACATAAAACAAAAAAAAATGACAAAGGAGACTTAAAAGATGACCCTTTATTAGCTTGGCAAATGGGTCCCATCCATGTCCATTTGTCAATCAAACAATGCCTCATACAAGTATGACATGGCGTGTCTCTTTTGCCTCGTAAGAGGCTCCTCTCTTGTGATGTTCTCTTAGTTTCCCCCAATGCTATTTCATATAGTTGACACGTGTCCATTTAATTTTTAATGGATCAAATTAATTTTTTTGACCAAATATTATTAACCATGGTCATTAGTAATTCTCTCTCCTCTCATTCCTTTCACCATCAGCAAAGAAACACTTTTTGCCCCTCTAAAACTCTCCTAAAAACAGAGCAATCAAACAATTGAAAATTAAAATTACATCAATATTTAATATTTTTACATTTAAATATGAACAACTAGGGAGAGTCTCAAAAGAGAAAGACTGAAATGGAGTGATTAACCACAATTAAAGATTACAGTTATAAATACCACAAGAAAAGAAGACCCAAAAAATAAATGGAGAATTTCACCAGAAAAAAAAAAGTATATGAAAAAATATTTTCCAACCCATTTTGCGTGCCCTTTCCAGATCCTTTAGTTGACATTTGCAGAAACTCCAACTTGAAAAAATTGATGTTACGAAGAAGACGACAGAGTTTTGTGGATCACCATTGTGACCGAACCAAGCTTCAAAGAAGTAGTCTCATGGGTTGAATTTTTTAAATTTTATAACCCAAGTTCATCCTTTGAATTTTATCTTCTTTTATCACGGTGTGAAAATAATGGAAAGAAAAAGCAATTTGTTGTTAATAAAGCAAATTCTTTGCTGATTGAGAAAATGTTTGTTGCAGAATTAAGTGAAAAAGAAAGAGATGAGAGAGAAAGAAAAATAGTAATAACCATGGTTTAAAGGCTGCTTTATTTAAATAAATATGGACCATTAGATTTTAAAATTGACAGATGTCATTAGATTACATATGCACTGGACCAACTGGAGAAATTAGTGTACTAGAGAGGAGCCTCTTCCTCCTCGTACATGAGACCTATTACCCCCTGAATTATTTTAAAGTGTAATAAACGCACCTTTTCGTGTTGAGGTGGCACATAGAGTGTGTTCACTCTCTTAGAGGCATGTGAGATACGAAAAAAGGTATTAAAATATTATTAATATGGACACGTGTTCATTTTTAATTGGACATTTTTACAATTAATTAGTAGAGATAGTTAATTAAATTTAAAACTTAAATTGTTATTTTTTAAAATTAAATTTCTTTTTTTCTTTATGAAACATAGTCAAATTTTCTCATTTTTCACAACATATTTAAATTGTCAGAGAATTCTTTTCAGTGTTTTTCATTAATTTGTATAGTATCGAGGGAATTCTTTTTCTTTTTAATTTTTACTCAAATAAATTACTTGAAATTCGCTAATAAAAAAAAATGCATATTAGGAATTTAATTTTGGCAACATATAAAGAGCATAATTTAAATTAGAGTTTTTTTAAAAAAATATGAATAAATAATTTAATTACCATCCCCTCCTCAATTATCCATGTCATGCCCCTACCCCTCCCACTCCTGCCCCCCCTCCCCCTCACTTCAGTTCTCCAACAATATGACATCCCACCTCTATCCCAACCCAACCTCCAACAATTATTTGGATTGAAAGAAAAATAAAATTGATAGTAGATATTGAATCCAGTGGTAGTGAAGAGATAAATTTGATGGTAGGTTATAATTTTCATTGTGATTGCTATGAGTTTTAATGATTAAAATAAGTGGGTTTAGTGGTTATGGAGTGGGTGTTGATAATGAAGAAGAAAGAATCAAATGACATGAGATTTTATATATATTTTTTTATAGATCTGATCATTTATTGATGTGGCGTGGATATAATGATGACGTGGAGGCGAATGTAAAACACCTCCCATCATGTGAGTGACTATATATGTTTTAGGTTGTGTTAAGGGTGTGTTTATTACACTTAAAAATAATTCAGGAGGTAATATGACTCATGTATAGTTAAGGTGTATCGCTGGAATTTCACGTATAATTGAAAGAGGTACTTGTGCATTTTCTCAAAATAAATACCGAAATAATTTATTATAAGTGCACCAAATAAATAAAAATCAGTGAGGCAAGAGTTGACTGTTGACTTCATCGAAGATTATAAGTGAAATTACTACTATTAGGATTTAGGAATTATTGCACTAAAGAAGGGGACCATCTATGTACCCAAGAAAATACACAAAGAAATAGAAATGGTAGAGCAAAACTTGTTAATTGGGGGTGTGCATCTTTTTCTTTTAGGCCATGGATTCGGCCTTTCATTTTCATAATCTTTGTTATGTTCCTTCCGCTCAATAATTCCACTCGAACAATAGCCCATATAGAGACATACTTGAATGGAAAGGTTTTGGGCTATTTTCTTTGGAATTTGGATGATTCATTGTTAAATTGACCAAAGATTTTTCAACATTAGCTGAAAATGAGATGCAAAAAGATACCTCTTAGGAGTTGGGAGTTAGGACCAACATACTTGTCAAAATCTTTAGTTTATTGATCGCTTAAGAAATTATGTATTTTTACTATTATAACCGTATAATTAAAGTTTAATCTAAACAATCACAATATTGAAGTATGTGCATGCGCTTTTTACTAAGAAATATTTGATTTTTTGAAATAAAATTTGCATATTAAGGAACTACATGAAAAGAATAACTAAATGACAATATTTGACAATTTAAAATATTTATGAGATATATGAAAAAATTACAATTAAAGAAAGACTTAGACTTTGAATCTCAAATCTCAAATTTCAAAACTGATCACATAAATTGGAATGATAGGAGGGAGTAGTATTCATTCAATTATGCACATCGATTAATTAAATAGTTGACTGATTTTGAAGGACTGAAAAATCAGTGATGCAAGAGTTGATCTCGTCATCAAAGAATTAATGGCAGAGAAATTAAGTAGGCATTTGGCCATGTGATACCATATCACGATATGAAATCGTGAGATGGAATCAACGTTTAGACATGCGATTTTATGCTAATTCCATCTCATGATTCCATGTCATGAGATGTGATTCCATATTCTCCAAAAATCATGATATGAGAATTCCATATCATAATTTGAGATATTTTAATATAAAAATTGATCCACAAGTTTATATTTTGTTAAAACAACCTCACATTTATATCTACTAACCATTTATTTCATATGTAAATAAAATTTATAATCACATCATTACTTTTTAAAATTTATTATCTCCACTGACATCAAATTTATTATTGTCACCAACATATAGTCACTTTAACTCACACCAACCGATTGTTGAGTAATAAATTTGTTCTCTTCATTTACTCCAACACCTAATTTATTACTTCTACAGTTTTGTATTTATTACAACTTATAGTTATATCTATTTGAACAGTAGAGCAGATCAAATTGATGCAGTGATCATGAAAATTGTCTTAGCTTGTGCAGTGTTACATAATTATTTGCGAGAATACCAAAGGACTGATGAAATATTTATGGTTTATGAGCATGAAAATATAGTTGCGGATGATATTGACCAACAAATGACTCAAAGTAACAATGTTGGTTCGTCTTCTCAGTCATATGATCGAGAAATGCAAGTTCAACATGAGGAAATTGTTTGTACAATGTGGGAAGATTATATTAAAGACTAGTACACTACAATTTATGTTCAACTTTTTTTATTGAATTAATGTTAGATGAAACAGTTACTTAAGTGGAGAACAAATAGCTTTGTAATAATTTATTATGCGATTTTATAATTTTTTATTTATTTGGTAAGATTGAATAAATAATTGGGGTTATTTTAATAGTTTTACAACTTATGAGATTCTTATATTTATGAGAAAATATACAATACAAAAATTTCATATTGCATGTCCAAACAAAACTTCAATTTCATCTCATAATTACATATTATGGTATTATATCATGATTTCATATAATGATAACATATCAGATGGCCAAACGGGCCTAAAGGTGCAAATTATTGCAGTAAAAGTGGGAACGATATATTTACCCAGGAAAATACAAAAAGAAAAAGAAAACCATAAAACTAAAAATAAGAAACTTGTTATTTGGACCTCTAACTTGATAACCTAAAGCTGAAAAACCTCATCGACCCACTGGATTCATGAGCTCAGAGAAAATGGTGACATTCTTCAATTTGTCACTCCCACTGATCGAATTACTTGTTGATTTGCTTTCAACTTCACTTAAATCTAAGAAAATCTCATGATCTTCATTCGTCGCTATATTAGCATCAGCATCAATAATGAAGGGAAAAGAAGGGTATTTGCACCCATTATCTGCACCGTCTTGGAGCTGTAAAGCGAATTCTAAACTTCCTACAACATCACCCATCGATGGCCTTTCGACCCCTTGTTCCCTCAAACAATGATATGCCAATTCTGCAAACTTGCTTAAACATTTGTCCTTTCAAGTTAGGATCAATGATTTCTTCAACATTTCTTTTTTCACAACTCCTACAAGCCCACTCAGCCAAATTCACTTGCCCACTTGGCAAGTTTTATTGCTGGCCTACCACATAACACTTCAAACAGAACCACCCCAAAAAAATAAACATCTGATTTTACTGTCAATCGTTGGCACTTGTAGTATTCAGGATCTACGTACCCAAAACTTCCTTTCACTGCAGTGCTGCCATGGGTAATATATGTCCCACTTACTAAACCTACTTTGGACAATCCAAAATCGGACACCTTGGCAACCCAATTATTGTCCAATAGGATGTTCGCTGACTTGACATCACGGTGAATGATAGTATGTTTGGTACCTATAGCAGCAAAATCAACTCATCTTTAAGTAATTTACTCAAAATTAAACAAAAT
>NC_064293.1:47220545-47281150 GCF_019186545.1 Solanum stenotomum
GAGGATATTTTATGATCTAAGGAAAGCACGAGAGAGTAAGGGAAGTAGGGTTCTGTTACAACTCCAAGAACTACCTAATTAGGTAGAAGTTAGAGTACTGAAGAAAAGTACACCTTTTTTTTTAGTTTGTCTAAAAAAAAATATCGTCTTCTATAATTAGAAATAATTTCACTTTAAAATTATCATTTTACCCTTACTAAAATAATTAGTCACATAAATATCTAAGATTTTTTGGGTCACAAATTTCAAAATTAAAAATCTTTCTTTTTTTCTTAAATTTTTTTTTGTTAAGTCAAACGATATCGAAGAGTATTTATGCATTGATGTACATAGGGTATATAAAACTCAAAAAAGGTGGGGAAAATCAATAAGAAACTAGGAATAGGAGTAAGTAAATAAAAAGAGAGACGATGATATGCCATTTGGTTATTCTTAGGTCAAGCTATACGTTGCAGACGTGATTTATAGTTGCCAGATCAATGATGGCCACTAGACAGTTATTCCCAGCTACTCATCATTCATTTGAATATACAATTACTCCTCTTTTTCAATTTACATTTTTTTCAGTAACATTTTACATACATATTTAAAATTATATTCTTATTTTCTTAAATATCATGTTCAGTTAAACTAAGACGTATAGAATAGACGTAGGGAATAATTGAGTTTTGGTTCGATCCTTAGCCGCAAGTTCCACCGACCCGGCCCTATACTGAAAATAATGTTTGAAACTTTTTTTTGGCACCTTTATCATATGCATCGATAAAAAGCTAATGAATTGGATTCCGTATTCAACTTTTCTTTTCCTCTTTACGTTTAGTTATTTGTAGTTTTCAGTACCTTGTTTTTATTTTATACTAGAGCATTATTATTATTATAAATGATGAAAAATATATAGGGCTGCAGTCCAAAATCAGATTTAAAAGTGACATTGGCCAAACTATAACGACTAAATCGGCCAATTTGTCAATGCCAAATTAAAAAGTATATACGTAGTATTACAGCCATGCTACTTAAAATTGTACTATATACGCCAGCTAGCCCTACCCTAGCCCCAATGATATGATCAATTGATCATTTAAGACTTACATTGGATAATTGGGAAACTTGAAGGAGTAAATTCGCTTCTATACAATACCTTACAAATTACATAGAAGATGTAAACAACATTAGATAAACTCGGTGTAACGAGCTTGACTGAGAGGGTGTTGGGAGGGAGAATTGAAAATGACACAAAGTTCGTAATGTTTTGTTTAGTAGAAATTGATGTTGACCCTTATTATGAAAAATATAAACTTGCGTCAATCTAATGAGAAATTGAATACTTACATATCATATTTGATTGCAGGTTGAGTAACCTAGTATTAAGCATATCTATAGATATGTAGTACAACGGAGTACTGACTTTTGTTGCCAAAAAGGAAAAAATAAATCAACAATTAAGACTTTTCCTGCTGAAGGTGTTGTAAGGGACAAAAGGTCAGAGTTTAGAAATTAATTAAAACTGGGAAAGGAACCACATATAGCAGCTTATTTCTTGATCAAATCTTGACTGATTAAATTATACTATATGATATCTGGTAATACTATAAGTCTTAATTATTAAACTTTTACACACCAGTTGATTTTATTTGGCTTTTAATTCAAAAAAAAAAAGACATGAATTTCAAATAATTCAATAAGAACTCTTTTTAAAAGGGTTATGAAATACGATTAGTTCTAACAAGAAAATATTTAGTTATCCTCGTATGGTGTTTACTCCAAATCAAGCAATTCTCGATAAAATTCTACTTTGCCCATCCCATTTTATGTGACAAGATGATCAAATTATCAATATAAATTTAACATATTTAGATATTATATAAAAAGTATTATAAATCCTACAATTTTTAAATTATGATCAATTTTTTTCTAATCACTTTAAATAATATTGTGCCACCTAAATTAAGACAAATTATTTAATATGTCATCATTGTCTAAACTACGATAGCAATATACAATTGCTATAATTAGGGAAAGAAATATTTAATTGTATGTATGTTTCTACATAGAAAAATATATTGCATTCTCATGTCATGACCCTGAATGTCGGTAGGTTAAAAAAACTCACCTCATTGGAAGCATCCAGTAAAATTGCTTTAATGATTAAATATGTTCAGAAAAAAAGGAAAAATTTACCAACTCTGACTGCAATCAGAAAACATTATGGTCAGGCATATTTCCTTTTCGATAATTAATGTAATTAGTTACACAACCCATATGAAGAAGAAATTGCTAGTGAGTACTCCCTCGGTCCCATTTTATATATCACCTTCTTACTTTGCACTTGCATGAAGAAATGATGTAACTTTACCCTTTTACCCTTATTTAACTTTTTTGGAACTCAAGTTTTCAATCAATGAATATAAATTAATTCATTTTGATTAATTAATTTAACCAATGAACATGAATCATTACTTAACTTTTCTAAGTTGGTCAAATGTATATTTTCAATGCTAATAACTCACAAAGGGAAAAAAAGAACAATATGCAAATGCATTGATTTTATGAAATGACAAGTATTATGAATCAGATATTTATAAAAACGAATGACATATAAAATAAGACGGAGGGAGTATAATTTATTCCCAGTTATTTATAAACTATAGCTTTCTCATAAAACAATTTACTGCCCTTGAGATATTTCCCAAGCTCCTCTTTCAATCTGTCGGTTAAATGAAATGCCTCAAAACAAAATAATCTGATTTGGAAAAGGAATCTTAATAGCATAGTCGATCCGCTATATGAATTTTCATTTAATCTGATTTGCATAGTTGATAAATTAAGGTCTAGCTTCCCGGCCTTACTTGTAATTATTCATGTTAGGCCTTTTATTTTATTGGTATTAATAAAAAAAAATGTTAGACACTCAGTTTAGTGATAACAAAAATAGAAAGAAAAGATATATGCACTTGTAATGGATATCTTATTGTTTGACATATGTTACGAGGCCAGTGGCAGAGCTATAAATTCACCTACAAATTTGATAGAACTTGATAATTTAGGTCTAAACTTTGTATTTGTATACATATTATGTATAAATAATCAAACAAGAACTCCGTAACATAATTATATAAAAAATTATCACACCAACCAAAATTTCTTATAACGACAGAAAAGATCGACTCAAGAACCAATTTTATCTTAAGCTTAGTCATGTTCAAGGGTTTCTACTTTCTATTGTCCAAAAAATGTTTGCAAGTTTCCCAAAATCTTTTCCTCTCTCTTATACTTTAATATGCGAGTCAAATTATATCACATAAAAGACCTCAATTTCAAATAAGTTCAAATTTTAACTATATGAGCTGATTCTCAAATGATGAAAAATCATACTACAGGATAGAAATAAAGAGTAGTAGCATAACTAAATCTGTGCAGAAATAGGGGAAAATACAGAAGGAAAGACAAAAGGTCTTAAATAGTTATGTCTTGGGATTATTACGACATAAGTAGCAGTAGTTCAGTTTCTCTGTTATATTTTGCATTATTCACTGCCACTGACACCTACTCATGCAATCTCACTTTGATACATCACCCTCTTCGATTTTAGGATTTCTTTTCACTGACTTAAAACGGACAAAATTAAATTACTCTCTATCATACACAACTCATAACCAAGATGAGACAAATTTTAAGACACAACGTTCAATAAGTACTGCTCTTCTCTCAATTGCTCTTTGGAAAGCAAAGCAAACTAGTGGCTATGGCCCAAAAGAAAGAGAGGTTGGAACACTCGTAGAAATAACTTTAAGCTGACATTAATTTTCTCACTTTTCTAAATATTAAAATTTCTAGCTCCGTTACTTCGTGGATCTACAAGTCAATCATGAAGAACTGAAAGGGGGCTCTCTTTTTTCCTATAGTTTTTCAAAGATGCAATAAAGCACACTACTTGCTACTTTATGGAAAGACATATGATATAGACCTAGAAATAATTGAAACATTTGATAGTTGGATTTGTACGAAAAGAGTCTTCAGTTTACTTGAGGGTAAAGAAAAGTGCTGTCATTTCCAAATTGGGTTAACATGTGAGCCATAAAACAATGTTTTGTTGGATTTTTCGGGCATGCGTGACTGCCGTACTATTATTCCTTTTAACAAAAAAAACACTCGTCTTTTCTTATTTTGTTCCTGTTTATTGCCACAATACTATAGCTTTACCCCCAACTTTGTGATTTTGTACATCACTTTTATCTCTTCTTTCTTGTTTGTCTCGTCTTTTCCTATAATTCGAGCGAGGAACACTTGTAAACTTTGTCTCCAATCAAGTATTCCATTTAAAACCAACTCTTAAGACATCTCGTAGAGCAGCTCTCAACAACCAGGACGCAAACATTATTCAAGCAACAATGTGTTTTGCTTGTATGGGTACAAACACCCCTTATCCGTGTTCCCTATCACAATCCTGTTTTGAGTCCTCATCACTGACCAAAGTCATGGGGACAAATATACATCCCATGGCAAATATTCTTCTCGTGGTGCATTGACAAAAATATCACAAACTTATTAACAAGCAATAGCGATGTACACAATAAATATCTATTAGGAATTTCAAGAAATCAGAGAGAAACAACAAACAACAATATCATTTCAAAAGTACTTGGTCAGAAATCAAAATCAATATAGAGCAGGATGTCACAATAGCAAGGTTCCAAGAAGATTTGATGTAGCAAATATCTAGATCTATGAAAAATTAATGTTAATTTTGAAGAAAAAAAAACTGCAAAATCTATTTAAAGAAAAGCAGAAATTATTGGGTAAAGCAAAAACCAGGAGATAAAGTTCAAACTGGAAAATAAAATACAACACTCCAATCAGTAAAATAAAATATGCACTATATGTCCTTGTAACATTGACCTGTTTGGTTTTGCAACCAAAAGAAACTAGAAACAAAGTTTCGCATTGTTCTCCCAGAATAAATGGGCCAGAACTGATGCAAGGGCCTTCTCGATTAGTAAATTATTAAGTAATTTATGTATTGGTCCTTCGGAAGCAAATCTTGAATTGATAACTGCATTACGAAGGTTAGGGAAAGCAAGAACACTGTAAAGAAAAAAGCATCCAATATGGTAAATGCTAACCGAAGAAAAGTTTTCCTTATTCAGAAAATTATACTAAACTAAGTGGATACACAAATATTGAATGACCTGCAAATCAAACAGTGGTTGTTAGGGAGACAGTGTAGAAAAGTTACTTATCACATCAATTTGGGTCCTGTATACCCTCACTGTGTAAACATCAGGACCTGAAATGTATCTTGAGAACTTGAATGAACCATCGCTTGCATTCAATTTGTTAAGGGAACTCAGATGAATCCCAAACCCACTGGGATGCACAAGGGGGATTCTTCGTAGAGCTGCTTAATGCAAGACCCTCTTTGACCTTCCAGATTATATTTGCAAACCAAATGATCAATCAGAACAGAGTACAAATTTAGAAATGAAGTATGTAAGCCAATATTTTTTGTTTGTTTGAATTGTGAGAAAACTAGAAGTACTTATTGTGCATTTGCTTCCTTCAAACTGGTTGGTTGTAAAATACATCATGAACAATGACTGCAAAGAGAAAAATCCCAAGAAATTTCCTTATTTGTAAACAACAGTCAACTCATGTATCAGGTAGGCTTATACAGAATTACTTGTTGTACCAACATCTCGTCTACAATCATCAATTCCAAGGTACGAACACTTTGCTGTCCTGTAAACAATGACAAAGACAAAGACCAAGTTAGTAGTTTCATACCTATCCTAACGGATACTAAAAACCTTATGATATTCATTAGGGCTCCTGTGAGTTTTAGTAACAATTTCCAACAAAGAAATGTCAGAAATAGAGCTCAGTGCCTCTCCTTTTAGTAAAGCCAAAGCTTGCTGGGAAAGCATGATATAATGGCTGCACTTTGATGTCACTGGTGTAAAAGCAAGCATACGAAACCATAGTTAAAATAGCGCAAATGGTGGCTTAGGTTTCCATTTTCAACGTATTCGTATACTAAGAAGTAAGAACAAGGATCCTTCAATGCAATATCCTATCAAACGTACCTGCAATTGTTTCAGCACATGAAATATTACCTCATATTCTTTATGACATATGGAGTGAATGAATTCATCATCAGCAGATCTGCTAAATCTCAAGTATGGCAGAGTTAAATCACCAATCCTGACTTTCACTATGAAAAGTATCACATTATCAAGCTAAGTGGCTCAGACCACTTTTGAAAATTGCATTACAATTACCACTAAGTTCAAAGATAGCTGAAGTATGCAAGTTTAACCAACCATGAATCCATCATGTTGATTTTTTTCCCCATAGACTGAGAGCAGGTGCCAAAGAGGTTATAATTAGGTAAGAAAAGATAGTATATCAGTATGAGTACTGAATTTACCAAGTTCAAGTGATGAACATGTGCCAAAACCTTCAATTCAGCAAGGAATTCTTTTGTTGATTGCATATCCATCTTCTTGATAGCAGCTTTCTGCATTTTATTGAGACAAGGGAGATTAGAAGCACGAGTAACTTTGACTATGGAAAATAAATGCATGCCAAGTCAAGGCAACTATGTGAATGGTGCAACAGTGACATATTAAAGCAGCTAGAACTAGGTCGATGATCAATCATCAATCTGAGTAACCAAATAATTGCTAATCATTTCAATCTAACAAGAATATTATAACGAACCTCGCCTCTTAACTCTCCATAGTAAACAGAAGCAAAACCACCTTGGCCAATCTTGTAGGCTATGCTGAAGTTGTCACTGGCATTAGCGAGTTCATCATATGAAAATTCTACAGATTTATCCACAGCAATCCTCTGGACCCTCTGGAGAAGCACCTTTATTAAGAGGTCCCCCTTCTGAAGAATTCTCAAAATTTGCTTGACCCGAGTCATTTAAAGAAATTACAAGGTTTATTCAAAGGATGAACCAAAACATTGCTTCCACAGAACAGTTGACATACTTTTATCATCAACCAGGATCGATTGCAGGAAGCTTATATTTTTGTAATGAATGGAAAATAGAGTAATATCTCTAACAAGTCATTATGATGAAGATGATGATGATTCCTCATTCCTAAGGCAATAGAAATGAGAAATGAGAAACAAGAAACAGGAATTTCCACCATAGAGTTTGGCGGGTAATTAAACATACATCAGTAAGATTGAAATCAATAAAATTACCAGGAACATGCTTATTACTACTGTGTTTGTAAGATTCCAAGTTAAGAAACAATTTTCTTCCGTTTTCCTGCCTCTATAAAAGGTAAGATACTGGCAAGACACTAAAAGGACTACCACAAGAACTACTGCAACCCGTATGCCAGCTATTGCTCCACCTGAGATTCCTATCAATAACACAATGTTTAGTAGATTACAATCACATTCAGAGCGATTTTGATACCTCAGACTTGATAAGTTGAAAACGATGCCACTGTAGCAGTAAAGGCCAACCTTTTGAGCTGTGAAAAGCAAGAAACAACAATTAGCTACCAATATAGCATTCATGAAATGATTAGGAGCTCATTGGGGTTGGAGAATACCTTTAAGAAGTTCTTAATGGTGGATAAGTTCCATTTTGATCTGCAATAAATTTCAGAAATAGAGATTTAAAAGAAAACTATAACATCAGCCAACACTTGGCATATATAGTAACAGATATTCAAGTGACAATTCTAAGCTTTGACTTATTTCATACATGTCAAATCATTCGAAAATTCACTATGATTGTAGTATGCAAAATTATTCCTTCCCGATGATATACAATGAGCAGGTTCCCTTTTAATGATTCTGCATACCTTTCTGTAAAACCTCATCCGAATTTGACTAATTGTACTTAAAATATGCAAAGAATATGAGTATAGAAGCCTTGATAAAGAGATCAATTACCTTTTCCAGGAATGAAAACCAGACCACTTCCCCTGCCAAGATTTTTTTGAGGATTAGTAATGTTGTGTTCTTCAGCATTGGGAATGCTGGCCACCATCAGAAACAAGTTACAAAGCAAGTAGACTCTAGCTTTACAAAGCTCCTAGAAATTCTACTAACTCCTCTATTTCCTCTATGCAGTTCTGTTTACACCAAAAAAATAAAGTCTCCAGGCAGTTCCATTTCACATCATGGACTGATCTGATTTTGTCTTCAAAACACCTTCCATTTCTCTCCCTCCAGACTGACCACCATATGCAAGAGGGTATTATCCTCCACCATTTTTCCGGACTTCTACTTCCCCCTCTTTTCATCCAACAACTCATTAGATCGGCTGTATGTTCCGGCATTGTCCACACTGTCTTTGTGAGACTGAAAAACATGTTCCACAATTGGGTAGTGAATTTACAGTGTAGGAACAAGTGATTGTTTGTCTCCCTAGTCTCATTGCACAAAAAACATCTAGTCACCACAACTCTCCCCTTCTTTTGTAACACTTCATGAGTAAGACATGCCTTTCTTACCACTAGCCATGTGAAACATTTCACTTTTGTAGGGGCAATGTTCTTCCAGACATTTCTCCATATCTTTAGCTCTTCCTCCTGCATAATGCTATTCTCCCTCTTGTATAACTTATTTACAGTGAAACTTCCTTCTGAACTGTGTCTCCATCTAAGTCTATCAGGCTCCATTATTGTCCCACCAAAAGTATCCACTTCTTTTAGCAGGTCAACTACTCTTTCTACCTCCCAATCATTTAAGTGCCTGCTGAAGTTTAGATTCCAACCCTGGGGGGACCAACAATCAGACACAACAATTTCAGGGTTGCTAGATAGTAACATGAGATCTGGAAATTTATCCTGCAGTGGTACTTCTCCTATCTAATGCCAAGATTTGCTTCAGGATATAGTCTTCCAACAACTTCTGTGGTACATTAAATTCATTGGCTAGTGTAACCAAATTCTGGTCAGTGCAAAGAGGATAAGTTATAAATAGTCCATAATCTTTTGAAAAATGACTATCCCCACAAGAGCACTTCACAATAATATTTGCTATAGCATTTGCAGGAACAGTTTTAGGATCCTAACTGTTAGACTCCTGCAACTTTTCAACTGTTGTAAGGTTCAAACAATAAAGACGAGCGATTCTCGGATAAGTAGTAATAGTTGACCTGCACACCAAACTGATGGCCCATGAATTTCCCATCAACACAGCTACATGAGAAGGGAATATTAACTCTGCTTTGGAATTGAATAATATCTGGATTGGTTATCTGAGGCTTATAACTAAGAGTATTCTTGATGGTGGTTGAAAAAGTACTAGATGTAAAAGTTAGGTTTGCGCTAGCATGAAGTTTTTGTGCAATGAGAGAACAAACTCAATTCTACAAAAATAAATCCAAAGACTCCGACTCATTTCCCAAACCCCAAACAACTAAATTATAAACGCCAACACAAAATCTCACCTTATATTCCACAGAGGTCTTTGAAGGCTCCAGAAGTCAAATCATGTACAGATCTTGGGCAGTTTAGGTTAAACAAAAACAGTGGATATATCTGAGATCTACTTTGCTGCTCAATGTCAGAAGCACTGTCAAAACTCATCACTATGTTATTAAGTAATTTATGTATTGGTCCTTTGGAAACAAAACTTGAATTGATATCTGCATTACGAAGGTCAAGGAAAACAAAAACACCAAAAAAAAACAAGTACCCAATACAGTAAATGTTAACCAAAGTTTAGTTTTCCTTTTTCTTTGGCCAGAAAAATATACTGAAATAAGTGGATACAGAAATATTGAAGGACCTGCAAATTAACAAGTTTCATTTTCACATTTGGCCTGAAGGGAGAAACATCAAGTCGTGTGAGTAACTAACATATTTGATTGAGATAAAATTTGAAAGAGACCTAACCCTCCCAAGAAATTTGATAACATTACCTTACGTCAGAGAATCCACCGTCACCACAACTTGGGGTGGAAGATTAATCATATTGATGGGATGACTGCCATGGAAGCTCAGACCAGATAGCTTCTGCAGAATGATGCTTACAGTCTCTAGTTTCTGCACGATTGTAGGAATTATGCATGATAGTTCAAACAAGGAGACACTCGGATGCACAAGGGTGGTTCTTTGGCGAGACTCTTACGGAGAATTCAAGACCCTCTTTGGGCTTCCAAAATTATATATGCAAACCAAAAGATCAATCATGACAGAGTACAGCTTTAGAAGTATAAAGTATATAAATCAATATTTTTTATTTGTCCGAATTGTGAGAAAACTAGAAGTACTTGGAGAGCATTTGCTTCCTTCAAACTGGTTGGTTGTAAAAATACATCACGAACAATGATTGCAAAGAGAAAAATCCCAAGAAATTACCTTATTAGCAAACAGTAGTCAACTCTTTATTACCTGTTGTACCAACATTTTGTCTACAATCATCAATTCCAAGGTACAAACACTTGCCGTCTGGTAAACAATGGCAAGAACAAAGACCAAGTTAGCAGTTTTACACTTATCCTAATGGATGCTACAAACTAAAACTCAAAAGAACTGTACCTAAAAAACTTAGGATATCCATTTTGCTTCCCGTGAGTTTTGGTAACAATTTCCAACAAAGACACGTTAGAAATAGAGCTCAGAGAGCCTCTCCTTTAAAGACAAAACTTGCTGGGAAAGTATGCAATTCATCTTAATGTCTGTATTTGATGTATCCGGTGTAAAGCAAGCATACGAAACCATAGTTAAAATGGCCAGACAAAAAGGAAGCATAAACAGGAGATGAAAGAAACAGGCACATAGCTGGTCCCAATGCCAATTGTAACATATATCTAGTGGAAATTTAGATTAAGTTCAAAATAAGAGTACACAACTTATAGAATAACAAACATAAGAAGAAGAGTCCTATAAGGAAGTAAATCTCATGGAAAAAAAAAATAAGAGTTGTGATATAAGAATATTCCTTTGGAAAAACAATTATGATACTCGAATGGAGCATCATACTAAAGAAGAGAAACAGTAGCATCAATTTTCATATAAAGCATATGCCCTCGCAGGGGCGTATTTAGAGGGGGTGCCGTGGGTTCACGTGAACTCAGGCTCCCCTCTCTAGATCATATATAATCGTGTTATATTTTTAAAAAATATTTAAATATAAATGTATGAATCCACGTTTAAAGTATCATATAATAATACAATAATGATTGAGTGCACCTCTCTAAGTAAGAATAAAAATTTAAGTCTTATATCTATCTTATCCTTTTGAGTAACACCTCCCCAAGTGGTATCGATTATACTTTTGACGTTTCAACTAATTTTTCTTTTATTTTTTTTTCCTTTAATCTTTCAAAATTTCAAGTGCCTTACATTGGAAGTTCCTAAAAAACTTTGCACGGTAAAATTTTTATATAATTAAATTAAATGTGTATATTAAAATTTAAAACTAATGGTATTTATATATTTTGGACATATAATTTTTAAAATTTAATGGTTCATATTAAGAACCTAAAAGTCAAACATATCAAATTTATATTTAAGATGCATTTTTTCGTATTCGTGCACCCATCTCGATGAATTCCTGGATACGCCTCTGTGCCCTCGTCATCAAAAGAAGTGAACAAAGGAACCTATAGAATTCATTAAAGAGCTCACCGGTCACTGCCTTTTGAGCAAGCAACACACAAATTTGCAGGTGCAATTGGTCTTAACAATTAAAACTGCATGAAAGCCTTGCCATACTCACTTAATTATGATGTCCTCAGCAGCCCACAAAACATTAACAAAATCAGAAAAGATGAACCATATAATTCTCTATTCTCTTACATGACACAAACCTTTATGATCGAGTGTCTTCATTCAAATTACTACAAATCACAAACTCGTATAATTAAACTACTTAATTTTTGTTTTAAGTTGTAAGAGTGGAGACTTCAAGAACAACTCCACAACATTCCGTTCAATTTCTACGTGGTACCTGAATCGAGGTGTTGAAAATCAACCCCTCAACAATCTTTGTGGAAATCATACAAGATAATGACAGAATTAAACTCCAAATAGCCTCAGGCATTCTCCCTAAAAAGGTAAAAACAAATTCTCGAACATCCTTAACAGACACTGCGAGAATAACAACCTAATTTCTTGAAATTCCTTGATATTTGCAATGCCAATATATTCTTGAAAACTATAATTTCTTTATTTTTTCTAAGAATACAAATGTAACTTCAAAAAAACAACAAGTTCTTCATTTTTTCTTGAAAAGAAGGCATGCGAGAAATTCAAGACAACCTGACAACATCAAGTTCTCTGAGTTTCTCTTTTTAATGGATAGAAGAAGCAGCTAGATCGGCGGCACAATTGATATGGGGTTTAGGGTTTTGATCGGAGATCACTCCGATAGTAGCGTAAGAAGTTTTCACTTGAGCAGCTGGTCATAGCTTTCTTTCGAGTTTTGGGCTAAATTCATCCCTTAACTATGACTAAAGCTTAGGTTACATCCTTGTACTATAATAGTTAACTCCTTTCTGAACACGCGAAAGTAAAATTAATACAACACGTATTTACTAGTTAATAATTCAAATATAGTAATTTTTTGCAAATTTATAATTCTAATATGTCTTTAATTTTTTAATAACCAAAGTCTATTTACAAATCCAAACACAATGGGAAATTTGATATTATCCCATATATAATTTAAATTTTAACTTCTCCATTTTTTATAGGTTCATTCAGAATATAAAATTTATGGTTCAAAATTTGAATCCTTAGTTATAAAATTCTTAATTAATACTTTATACATTTTAAAATTTCAAAATTTTAATATTATTTTATTTAAATTAAACTAGTAAAATGACTTGCACTTCACACAATAACAAATTAGATATTTTTCATATACTTGAGTATTAACACCATTTTAAATGTGAATATATTTTTTTAATCATCTCAAATACACCACAAAGTAGATACTACCGATCAAACAATTGTAGAATATGTTATCGGACATTAGTGTCGAAAAGAAATGTCTTGATACATAAAATTTATTTTTTGTAAATTTTTATTCTAGTACTTATTTATTTAACGAGAAGAGTTTATTCTCATTTTCACTTTTTGACTCAACTGTTTTTTTTCGTGTGCGCTTTTTGTTTTATTAGTACTTCTGATTTGTTTAAATCGAAAATCTTTTCGAAACAGATTTTCTATCTCGAATAGATAATGATAAAAATAATGAGCATTCTACCTTCAAACCCCCCACTTAATTGATTTGAATAGATACGTTGTTATTGTAATTGGCTGAATTATTTTCTAGTGCAAATTTTAGTGTGTGAAAAAAATTACTACGAAAGATTACTTTACACCATCAATTTGTTCAATTTATTGATAATAAAAACAGACTCTAACTTAATCTTGTTTCATTTTAACCCAAAACTCTATTTTGGAGTTGGAAACTAATGATGACAGTGATGAGATAAAAGATCAGAAAGCGATTGGCACAAACACAACTCAAGAAGTTAGGATTGAATGTTCCTGGCAGGAGGAAGTATTCAGTCGATTCCAGTGGTCAAAAATCCAGTAGAATATGACCAATTTCAGTAGCCAAACCTAAAATTGAAATTTCATTATTTATTGAACTCCATGGCATGATATCAGACGACGCTGCAACACCATTACCTTTGGGAAATCAAAATCAGACTATAGCTAATCAGATGCGACGTTCGACTAACTTCACTCTTTCAAGCACAAGACATGGAACAATCCGCATAAGCTAAATCAAAAAAATTATTCAACTGGTGAAACTTTTCACTCTAAAACCAAAGGAAATTACTCCAAGAATATATATCTCAACATTTTAAAAAAAGGGAGTACATTTGCAATACACTTGGCTGACACTGCAAAACATCATCAGCTACCATTATTGACAGCAAGTGGAGTCTTCGCCACAAGAACAAAGCCTGATAGAGAGGGAGTTCAAGTAGTTACAATTTGTATATGATAATATCAGCACACAGTTAACAAAATTGAATTATCCAAAACTATATAAGAAATAGTAGTTTTGGAAAGATTAAAAAAAATGCTACTTTTTTCCATAAGCCCTGAAGCGAGACGCAAAACATCCTGAGCGTTTCGCATTGCTTAATGTGCACTTCAGCGTCATCAAGGCACTAAGACATACTTTCCTTACCAATAAGCGTCTCCAGGAGAAGCCACACTAAACAATTGATATTTCACTTTACCATAATTTTTTCCACTTCTTTGTCCATATATTTGTTATTCATGCTTATTATAATAAGTCTTGGACTAAACAGTAAACATTTATATTTGTACTTCTTCTCCATTTGTGCTTTTTAAAGCTTGCGCTTTTTTCCATTAAAGCTCACGCTTTAGTTGCGCTTACAGCCCCAACAGAGCTTGGAGCCTTTTTGCGTTTTCCGCTTGTGATAACACTGAACTGACTAGGAAGGTAAGGGGACAGATTAGTGTACTTCCCTCTGGTAAAGCACTTATCTGCCCTTGTATGTTGTTTGGTGTGATCAAAAGAAAGCAACACAAACTTTACTTTCTATACACTATACAGTTCTTAATAAATTAGGAAAGCTGACTAGAATAATAACCTCATTTTGACAAATCTCATTCACTATTACCTATTGACCCACCTGAATCATCCTCTTCAATGGTTCAACCCAGCAAACAAATAAACAGACACTACATGATTTCTAATTCGTGCTCAGAGATGATCTGGTGCTTTAAGACAAAAGAAGAAGAATTTGCATAATATAACATCAAAATTGTTCATTCACTGTAAAGCAGCTTCAAAATTATGGAATATGTTTTTGTGTATACTAGGGGTTAGCTGGGTGATGCCAAAGACAACCATGGAGCTCCTTAATAGCTGGACAAGAATTGGCAACAGAGGGAAAAGTGAAGATTGGTGGAAGACTATTCCAGCCTGTATATGGTGGACTCTATGGAAAGAAAGGAATGCTAGGCGTTTTGAAGGATAAAATGATAGTTTTCAGAAGATAAAAATGAAATGCTTAAGTCTTTTATTTTTTTGGTGTAAGCAAGAGTTGGTAGGGGAAAGCATAGAGATGGTCGATTTTAAAGGAAACTTGTAATTTTGTATGACTTTTTGAGGGTGTGCCCACCACCCTGTGGGATGTAAGTTTCCAATTCATCACCCCTTGGCTAATGAATTTTTTGTGAATACAAAGTTACCCTTATCTCAAAAAAAAAATAACATCAAACTAGTCAATACCCAAACAGGTTATGGAAAAAAGAATGAAATTAAGCTAATCCCATTTCAAAACCTTATCGACTAGTGCTATTTGGGGTAGATATTAAGTGATACCAAAGATGAAGCCAATCTTGCAATTTTAAGTCTTTCTGGCACATGTGGTTATGTAATAGCACATTATTTGTGTTAAAAGCATCAGTTGTAGTCAAATTTTGAACAGAATGTTTAATTGGGTGATATTAACACCATTACTATCAGCTGTAATATGGTGTTTTCTCATGTAAAAAAGGGAAAAGGAGAAGACTTGAAACTTCTAAATCGGTTGAAACTAGGGGTTTGCCAACAATAAGAAACAGAGACAATCGCAGAGGGGAGGACATTAGAAAAGGAAAAAGAAGAAAAACTAGAACAGGGGTCAAAGGTGCTCATGACAGTAGGGAAAGAAGGAAGGGCGCATCCGTCAAAAGCTAAGTTTTGGGAAGGGTAGCAAGGAAGGAAGCAACCTTCATTTGGAAGAGCCAAAAAGGAGGTAACAGTAGCTCAATGTGGAGGGCAGAACAAATGGGAGGCAATGGAAAGGTTATCAGAAAGGAGCAACCATTCGGTTGGAGAGAACGGCGGTTAGGGTGCCACCAACTACGGAAAGGAAATGCAGAGAAGGATAGAAGCAGCAACTACAAGGTCTCAGGTAAAGAAAGGAAGAAGCTCCTTTTACTTAAACATTATACAAACTCTGACAACTTTCTTTTCTACTTTTGAAATGTCAAAATCCATTTCTAAAAAAGATAGAGTGAATGAGGAAAATAGGGAATTAGGAACCGCTAAGGAAAGGGGGTTGGATAAATAGACAACAAGGCCTCAGGTAAAGAAAGGAAAAAGCTCCTTTTACTTGAACATTATACAAACTCTGACAACTTTCTTTTCTACTTTGAAATGGAAAAATCTATTTCTAAAAAAGATAAAGTGAACGAGAAAAATAGGGAATTAGGAACTGCTAAGGGAAGGGGGGTGGATAAATAGTTGGGAGTGAAATAGCTTTTTGAGGATAAGAGGGACTTAAACCCTCATGATTTTAAAGTTTAATAATATAATTGCATGTCTCTCTCAAATTTTAGGTTTCTTATGTGTTGATATACCCCTCTTGTGTTTCATCTGATAGACTCCCAACAGATATTCCTAAAAAGAAAATGCTCAAATTGCACAAACCTAGCTAAACAGTTCTTCCTTTTAAATCTAATTTCAAATAAACCCCAAAAAGCATATTTCTAAAACCTACTTGACGTTCTCATTATAGACTGCTACCAAAGTTTCCACTACATCCCGTTTTATTTTCCCACTAGGAGAGGGAGGGAATGGATAAAATCTCGTCAAGTGCTTAAAACATCAAATGGCATTCATTTTCCTTCCCAAAGTTAACTCAACTCTTACCTGATATCACTTGTTTCAATTAACCCTTAAGCATCGTCTTCAACATTTAGTACTCGAAGATATCACACAAACACAACCTACATACCATCCTACACCTTGTACGACTTCCATACGTCACCTTCTTGCATAATCAACCAAACACCGCAAAAAAAAACATTTTCCTCCAAACGCACTGCACTTTAAATCAAGTGGGGACACTACATCTTCAGATTACATGTCTACAAGTCTTTACTGAAAAGGAACCAAAGAACCACCAATTCCAGACAAATGTGATAACTCCCCAACAATTGTGATTGAATAGAAGTTTTAAATTCCTCCTAAATCGGAACACCAGCTATCCAGCTCAAATTACTATCTATAGGAAACAATGAGGACTTAGAGAACTCCGAATGTGCCTTGAAAGCAAATTACTTATCAGTATCGGAGGAAATAGGTCCACATAAAACATAGTACAAAAGCAATGATAACGAAGGCATACACGGTTGAATGATAAATAAACTGTTATGATAAAACCCCTAAAATTGAATCCCAATACCTTCATTTGGGGGAATATTAGTAGCTCAGTTCGTGCCAATTATTATTATAAAAAAAATTACCTTCATTTCTGGTAGCCACCACCAATAGCATTCTCATCCTCTTCAACCTTAGCAGTCAAATAAGGCTTAGGAAAATCGTTGACATCAAACTTGTACTCCATCCTCATCTTCTCAACATCAGCTTTGGTGAGGAAGGTGCGCTTGATTGGAGGACGGTTACGCCTCTGGTCACGAGAATAATACTTGATATCAAAGACGGTTTCAGGATCGGATGTGGGGATGATGGCCTGAGATTGGGTAGTGGCGGGACAGAAGATTCTGTACTCTGTTGCCTTGGGTACAGAGTCTAAATACTCGGGGCTTGTTTGAGGTCCGGTGAACTCCCATGGCTTCTTCATGAACCGTTTTAGGGTTTGGATCATCGATTTCCCTGACGAAGCCATTGAAGAAATCTGCTCAATGAGATCTCTTTGATTTTGCGGTTTAATGTTATGTCTTGAAATTGGGTAGGGATAATTGTTGGAAATTGGACCTAAATCGCCTTGCTTATTGTTGTCTCTCAAATGTTTTATTTAAATTTTAAACCTTTTTCTTATGAGTAATACACATAAATTGAAAAAGAAAAAAAAAAGGTGCTAGAAAATTCTAATTTGAAAATTTATCAACTACTTCCTCAGTTCATTTTTAGTTTTCAATACACATAAATTGAAAAAGAAAAAAAAAAGGTGCTAGAAAATTCTAATTTGAAAATTTATCAACTACTCCCTCGATTCATTTTTAGTTTTCATGATAAGGTTTGCAATTTTAATAAAAAATATTATTTGACCAATAAATTCCTTATTAATTCTTGTCGTTATTTACATTAGTGCCTCTTAACTCTAGAATAATTTATATTAGGAAAAAGTTGAAAAAAGATAATTATTTTTCTCTTAATTATATAAATTGGCAGTTATTTTAGAACAAGTATTTTAAAAATGTATGAAAACTAAAGAGAAACAGAAGGAATAGCAAATTTCTAAAAGAAAAAGTTCGGATGTTCGAACAATTTAACCTGCAGGAATAAGAGTCTGTTTGAATTGGCTTAAAAATAACTTTTTAAGTCAAAAATAAAAAATTAAATTGAAATAATTTTTAAGTTAAAAAAGAAAAAGTAGGGGATACCTACTTTTGATTTTTAACTTATTTTTAAAGTTATTTTTAACATTGTCAAACACTTTCTAACTTATTTTAAGTTATTTTTTGAGTTATTTTAAGTTATTTTTATATTTGTCAAACATTTCCAAAAATCAAAAATTGATTTAAAAGTAGGTTTGACTAATTTTTAAGCAAATTCAAACACCCTCTAAATATTCATGTAGCATTGGATTGTATGTCTACTTAAATTGACTTATTTAAGTTTGTTTAATTGAAAATAAAGTTTAAGCATTTTTGTAGTATTTTAAATAAATTTAAAAATGGTTTTAAGTTTTTAAAAAAAGAGTAAGTGAAAAATTATAAGTGAAACTTCATAATTTAAAAGCGATAATATTAGAAAGGAAAAATTGTGTATTATAGCAAATCATTAATTCAAAATAAATGTTATGGCTATAGTTTCATTTAATTTCGATTCGCAACAAACACATTGTCATTCGTCTCTCCCCCCTAAATCTCGCTCACCACTCTCAGTTCTCTCTCTCACTTTATACAAACACAAATGTATAAATTGTTTTTGTGTTTGTGTTTGTATAAAGCGAGAGAGTATATACAAATACAAATACATATCTCTCCGTCCTATACACTTATGATTATACTAATACAAATCTTCCCCTGCCCAATTCTATTTTGTCAATCTCTCTCGCTTGCTTTATACAAACACAAATTATACAAAGTATTCGTATAATTTGTATTTGTATAAAACGAGGGAGACATTTAATATACAAATATTCAATTGTATATTAACACGATTCAAATTTTATGTAGATATTCACAAACACAATCATTGATACATATACATAGAAGTTACATATATACAATTATCTAACCAATATACATATACAATTCACCTCTTTCTACTCTCTGCCTCTCTTGATCGCCTCTCTCCTCTCTTTCTCTCTCTCTCTCTTAATCTCGCTCGCTGCTCTAGCCTAACACAAAGAACATATACATATACAAATACAAAATTTATAGACACAAACACCCGATTTATATAAATCACCGCGATTTATACAACTCAGATGCTCCATAGCAACATAGCAAAATTATAGCTATAGAGCGTAAATATGATTTTATGTTTGCTATTACTAAAAGTTTCTCTATTAGAAATGAGGTTCTCCGAAATAAAATACGAGTAGCATTAATTGTAGACAACACGAGATAAGCGAGATAAGATGCTCTAGACATGGGAAAAGAAAATGCACAAATGAAAAGCAGATTGAAATTATTTGTGTGTATGATTAACGAAGAGAATTGTTTTTACTTTATTTTTAATATTTTATGAGGAAAACTATTTTACTCATAAACTCAAAAGCTTTTGAATCTTACTATAAGTTATTTCTATTTCTCTCTAGTTCTTTCTAATACTTTCTAGTTCTTTTTATTGAAAATACAAAAAAGGGCCAAAACTATATCATGATTATCTGAAAAAGTTCTAATATACTTCTAGTTCGTATATTGGGCTACAAAATTAGGTTGGGGCGGTTCAGAAAAACTTGATGGGTTCGGAATTTAATTTTTATCTAATTGAAAGACGCTATATAATAAATAATAAATATTATAATAATTAAAAAAAATGTTAGTTTTTATGGTAAAAATGAGCTAAAAAGTGGATTGAATGATATTTTTAGCCTTATAAATGAATGAGTGTATATTTGAACCTTTTCGGACATTTCAAGATTTTTTTTAGCCATTTTCCTTGAAAATAACAAGCAACATCCGGAAATAAACAACAACATTCTTATTTATTTATATTAAAATAAAAAAACAAATTAAATTAGAATAAAAAACATATTTCAATATAAATTAGGAGTAGGATAAATAGACATTCGATAATAACTAGGATCTACTTATAATAAGAAGAAACTAAATTAAACTAAAAGAAGAAAACATATTCCAATATAAACTATGACAAACAAATCTTTAATAGACTTGAAATAGGTAAAAGAAATTTTCAGTAGTTTACCGTAACAAGGCTTGCCGACTCCTACTCATATCGTTCACTATTTAAGTTTACGAAGCGTTCCGTCTTTTGGCTTAATTGTCAGTCCCTTTCATCGGCTTAACTACATAATAATAATAATATTTGCTTCCGTAAAACTCATCAAATCTACAAAATCTGTCCTCCTTTCGCTTTCTTCTATATCAGGTAATTTTCTTCATTAATCTGTTAATGATTTGTTTAATCACACTTTAACTGTTTGAGTTTCTATTTGATTTAATATTAATGCTATCTAATCTACAATTGACAGTTATCCCATCACATATCACAAATTTTCTTCTTTCTTTAGTTCAAAATTCGTTCTGTTTCATCTTGATCAGCGCTCAATTCTTAATCACGATCAATATCCAATTTATTTATTTTACTTATTTTAATTAATCCTGTTCGATTGGAATGTGGTGAATTAATCGATTGATTTATTGTTGTTGGGGACTGTTTGGTTTTTTATTTGTGAGAGAATGGAAAACTGAAGGCAGATCTGTTAATTGTACAATTTTGAGTTCTTCCAACCGTCAAGATTAACATTAATACATGAAGAAAAAATGTAACTTTACCTGGTCGGATTTCTCAGAACTGTTAATGTTGTGTGCGGCAGATTTGGGATGTGAAGTTTATGGGTTCATACAATAACCTTTTAATTTAATATTTAATATTAGTTTGATTCATATAGTCAGATAATTTACTATATATTTTGTGAATTTCTTAATACAAATTAAATACTTGGTGGAACATAAGCTATTGGGTTCACGTGGACCCTTATCTCTTCTAGGTAGGTTCCCCCTGGTTCTGTAGTGCCATTCATCCTCAATGCTACTGCTAGTTCTTTTGTTTTTGTTGATTTGTAAACCACTCATGATTTAACCTGACATTTTTGTTCTTTATTTGGAATGTGGTCGCCATCGCCCATCTAATGTAGTCTCTTATTGCTATAGCTTTAAGAGAAGCTTTTTTTGTTTTTAATTTTTACAGAAGTTTTCATCTATGTAGGAAATACCAATTAGTTTGGAATATATTTTTGTTATGTTAGTACTTGCTTTTACGTCCTGTGATTTCTACAACTTTTTTAGCCCTGTCCAAGATTTTTATGCCAGTAGAAAATATAGAGAGCTATAGTATTTTTTTATATTTTTTTAATCTTTCTTTATTATTGCATTGTCTCCCCATACTTGAGCCGAGTTTCTATCAGAAACAATCTCTCTACCTTCACAAAGTAGGGGTGAGGCTACGTACACACCACCTTCTCTAGACAGCACATGTACACTGAGTTTATTGTTGTTATATAATTGCTGGTCTAAGATGAATTCAAATGGAGAAGCATGGTTAGAACCATGTTTATAGCACTGACCCCAACTTTTTTGGGATTGATGTGTTGTCGTCAGAATATTTATTGACCGGAAAAGAATTTGTTTCTGAAGATGCATTCTTCTCCCCTTTTATGTTGTTGCTTTTAGGGCTCAATGAGTCCGCATTAGGATTAACTTTTCTTTTTTTGTAACCAAGTCGTTTATTGACTTTTAGGTTATCTGATTTGGGATTTAATATGGGTATGTTAGCATGGATGATTTCTTAACCTTAACCCTTGATTAGTTTCTTCGTAGTAATGTTGCTCTATTACTTCAGACTAGGAACTACTATGTTGTGCTTCCTTTTTCCTTTGAGACTAACATGCATTGTGATATTTTCCATCTTATCAGTACATATTTTTGTCAAACTGATACTTTTTACTTAATACACATTACACATCAGGGGTGGTCTTTTACTGACTATTGTCTTGCCAAAATTTTGTACAGAATGGCTATGGAAACTACAGCTATACCTTCTGCCCCTGCTGCACAAGTGATTGGAAATGCTTTTGTTGAGCAGTATTACCAAATTCAACACCACTCCCCAGAGTTAGTATACAGATTTTATCTGGATTCAAGTGTCTTAAGCCGCCCAAATTCTAATGGCGTGATGACATCCGTGACAACAATGAAAGTGAGTATAAATGCAATTGTTGTTCCTTCTACTATACCAGAGAACTTTTATGAAAAAGAAAACAAAATAACCATGGTCTAGGCTAATACAAACTTTTATCTGCTGTCAGTATAATAACATAGTAGGTGTTAGTTCACAAAGAGAGTTTCACCCCTTCTAAGTCATATGCTCCTGGCAACTTCTGATAGGGGGTAAGTTTGGTGAAAGTCTATAATTGAGGGGCACATTTGAGGACTTCTTCCATAGAAGAAACAGATTGTATAATGCTGAATCTAATATGACCTGCTATTAGTGAAGAACTTAGTTGCATCTGGATGTGGAAGCACAGGGAATTGGAGAAATGATAAACTACGTAGAGGACTTTAGACTCTAATTCTTACTTTGATGTTGGTTCATGACTGACAATAAGAATGAAATGAACCACATAAATAGAGCAATTAAACTGCTGGGCTTGTGCAGTTGCAAGTCACTTTGAGAAATTATTAAGATGTATGAACATATCGCTAAACCTGTCAACTCTACAATATCTTGAAATATCAAGGTTCTAGGTTTGTAGCTCCAAAACTGGTATTTAAATGATTTGCAAGAAATTTCTTTTCAAGAAAATTGGAACTCCATCTTATATTCTAATGCAATTCAGAATGATCTTGGGATTCTGATGTAACATTCAGAAACTTGTATTCTCTGGGAGAGTTGTGTTATCGTTTCTCTTAAGTTTTACCATTAGAAGTAGTCGTGCAAAATGGTGAAGTGCTTTGTCTATTTCTTACCTTGCACCTTGTTCACATATTTATCTTGGCAAGTTTGCAATATAAAATGATAATTTATTCCACAATTCTTACTAATTTTTCACTTATCTTTATGTTGGAGCAGAATATCAATGACATGATATGCTCATTAGGCTACAAGAACTATAAGGCAGAGATAAAGACTGCAGATGCACAACAGTCCTACAAGGATGGGGTCATTGTATTGGTAACTGGATGCTTAACTGGAAAGGATAACACGAGAAAGCAATTCACCCAGACGTTTTTCCTTGCTCCACAGGACAAAGGGTACTTTGTTTTGAATGATGTTCTTAGGTATGCAGAACAAAATGAGACTGATAACAGTTCAGAAATGGTTAATGGGGTCAAGGATGTAGCAACCGTGCCTTTGACGCCTGATCCAGGTTGGATATTTTGTCTAACTCCTTAACTTTTCTTCTTTTTACTTTTCAAATTGCTTACTTACCTTTTTTGTTTTGATTCTAGAACCAGTTCATGTGCTTGAGCCTCTGAATCACAGACAGCCTAGCTCTCATGCAGAAGATATTCAAATTGTTGAGGAAGTAGTTCATGGTTCTTTGGAAAATGAGAAGCTAGTCGGTGATGAAAGAGAGATTATGGTGGGTGCTGAATCCCATATTAATGCAGAACCAGCTACTTCAGTTTCCCGAGAAGATGCTCCTAAGAAATCTTATGCATCAATTGTAAGTTCTCAAACAAAGAAAGGGCCCACCAAAATCTATGTACCCTCTAATTCAAGAATGGCTCCCGCAAAGACTGAAAAGCAGCCAGTTAAGTCAGTAGCACAAGCTCCTGGTCCTGAATCATCAATTCATACTTCCTCTGGGGGTAATGCATCTGAATCTAAAGATGCTCGGTACAGAGGTATAATATCAAAAAAATCTTGCACTTGCATGAAATATATCATTCCTTACTTTCATTTGTGAAGCATCCAACCGGGCTGCTAAATTAGGATAGAACTTTCACATTTAATTTTAGGACGTAAAGGAATGCTGAAGTACATAGACAAGTGTTAGAGTTTTTCTTCATATTATGAGCCATTGCTACTACTTGCATGATCAAACTTAACGGTTTTTCCATTGGCTCTTTTTTTCTTATTGCTTACAATCTTATTATTTATTGTACCATCTAATTTTTATGTACGTTTGATTGTTCCAGCTGAGGGACACTCCATTTATATCCGCAATTTGCCTTTAAATGTTACTGTTGCTCAACTTGAGGTTGAATTTAAGAGATTTGGACCCATTAAGCAAGGAGGCATACAAGTTAGAAGTAATAGGGTTAGTCCAGAAAGCATATTTTACTCATTTGTCCACCTCTCATCTACTTAATTTTGTAGATCTTTAACACTATCTATTGATTTCCTGTTTCTGCAGCAACAAGGATTCTGCTTTGGGTTTGTTGAATTTGAAGATTTGAACTCCATGAACAGTGCGATACAGGTTTGTCCCCCTCAAATCATTTTTTAGATGGGCCATCTTCACGTGAAGTTAAAATCTGTCCAACATCTAGATTATGTGCTATGATTAGTTGTGTGTATGAAAGTATGCCATGAAGTGTTAAATTGAAGAAACTCTAGTTTTTTAGGAAACCATAAGTTGTCGTACTTAATTTGATTCATATAAAGTTGGCCCAAATTTGATGTTCATTACATGAATCTAAAACTAGGTTGTAGACTTTCCCCATTTTATTTATTTCTTTTACGTTAAAACATGCGTTATTATGACTATTGTTACATCCTTCGGTTCCATGGTTTAATGTACGGATTTCTTTATTCAGGCGTCACCTGTTACAATTGGAGGTCTTCAAGCTGATGTTGAGATAAAGAGAACTACAAGTAGAGGTCAGTTACAGACTACAACCAATAAATTAGTCATCAATTTCTTCTCATGGTCTTTTATTCGTACTGTCATACTGTATGTTGTTTGGACCACAACTTCTTCACATATTTTCAATTTCCTATTGCAGTTGGTAGCGGGAGAGGTCGTTTCCCTCCCGGAAGAGGAGCAGGGTACCGAAATGACAATTTCAGGGGCCGTGGAAACTTTAGTGGAGGTCGAGACTATGGTAGAAATGACTTTGTTGGAGGACGTGGCAGGGATCAAGGAGGACGAGGTGGTGAAGGTTACCAACAAGGAAGAGGGAGAGGCGGACGGAGAGGTGGCCTAAGCCAGATTCCTTCTTCAGCATAGTTTGGCTGGAGAAGTTGTGGCAAATTTTGACCGAGTTTTGTGTTGCCATTGTGCAGCAGCAGCAGAACAGTTTAGTTGTGCAGTTTAGTTTGATATCTTTATACTTTTTTCGTTTTCAATTATCGGCCTTGTTTTCTTTCAAACCTTCTACTATTGAGCATCATTTTTTTCTAACTTATTTTTTATGGAGGTAATGTTATGTTTCACGTTTCACAGGATAGAACAATGTTATTATGAATTTTTCATAAATCGTATACAAATAGATACAATCACAAATTGAATTAAATAAATTCTGCATTTATACAAATAAAGTGAATAGCAAGAATTGAAGAGACTGTAGGGGTTATTTACAATTTTCTTAAATTATAGTTATAATACTAACTACTAAAATTATCTGCGCCTCATGCGAGAATTTAATATCACCAAATTTATAAAATAATAGTTAAAACCTATCCGTCATTACAAGTAAAATATTATATTATCCTACATAGAAGATTACGTAGTAACGAACATTAATAACGTAAAGGAAAATAATAATTATAATATCTTATTATTTATTATATTATCTTACATACAAGATTACGTAGTAACGAACATTAATAACGTAAAGGAAAATGATAATTATAATATCTTATCATTTACCCTCCAATCAATCATCTTTAATTTGATTTTATAATTTATCTGTTTGCTTTCAGGAAGTGTTACTATTTGATATTTTAAATTTTCTAATAAATAAATAATCTTTGGTGAAAAGATAAATAAATTTTAAAAGGCTGAAAAAAGTGAACAAATATTATAATTCTAACATGTAGAAAGTTCAACCCTACCTTTTGTTTTACATATATCATTTTAAAGTTCTCCATTTAAATGTAGGGTCCCTTAAATGTATCATAAGTAATTATTAAAATAGAAAATTAGAGGGATAATGTATCATATTGGACAAAAATTCAACTTATTATATATACTTGAAATGAAAAAATATACACAAAACTATTCAGTTTATTTGATTGTTTTTTTCAAAATAAACATACCAGAGTGACAAAGTTAAATTTGAAACTACACTTCTATTTCAATCGCAGTGTCGAGAAACACATCTATTACTTCAAGAAAAGTATTTAAAAACCTAGAGTAAACTTGAGAATATATCCATATTTCATATTGAATCTGAGCGATTAATTTATTGTGTAGTTATCTATGTCTTTGGAAATAAAAGAAGCTCAGTTTAGTCATATTCCTCTATAGGTCATCCGGCACATTCTTCAATCCATGTTAAAAGTTTATTAATTATTGTCTTCTTTTCCTGGTTCACTTCGCACATCAAGGTGCGATAAATTTTTTAAGTGTCCTTACAATGGCATACCAAATTTGAATTTTGTCTTCAAGAGATGATAGTATAAATCTTTAAAGAATATTTTTATTGTAGCTTCAACAATTTAAGTAGAGAAAACTTGCGTGAATACTCAATAAACGTGTGCTATTTAATCTGTACTAACAAATACTTATAACAATAACTTTGGAGAAACATAAACATCAAGGTTTAAAATATATACTCAAAAACAACAATTAATATCATATGCATAAATTAATGACTATAAAAAAAATATCAGGATCTACAACAATAGAAAGAAACTGTATTTTATGTTTTGTTTGACGTAAACGTTTAAACGTTATATAATGAGCAAGCTTTGCTTTGCTTTGCTTGTAATAGTCTTGAATGGCTGTCGTTGTAGACAAATGAGCCAAAATGGGCAGTAAATCTGTGCGGATAAACTCGTAGATAGATGTTTTCCTAGTTGAAAATTCGACTTGAATCAAAAAAAAAAAAAAAAACAACTGAATGCACAATGTCCCTTTAAGGAAATTATTCTCCTCTAGTACCCGAAGTTTAAAGGAATAAATCATCTAAGGATGAAACGACTCTATATATTCACCAGTGTATTGATACAAAAACAATGGTGCTCACTTAACATGAGAAAAGTACATGAATATTTCATTGTACAAACAAAGAAGAAGCTGAGATTTTTCGTTGTTTTAAAATGAGAGAAAATCCCTCTATTTATAGAGGGTAGTGTGAACAAATATTTATTGTGCCTTACCGGAAAGGTCACGACTCTTTGGAAAAGTTACAATACTTCAGAAAGGTCACAACCTTTCATAAAAGTCACAACTTTTCATAAAAGTCGCAACATTTCATAAAAGTCACAACTTTTCATAAAAGTCGCAACTTTTCATAAAACTTGCAACATTTCATAAAAGTCACAAATTTTTATGATAGAGGAAGACTATTTTTAAAAATAAATAAATTTAAAAAGAAATTCTAGCTTGTGATAGTGCCACATAGGCGAGCCTAGCTTCTCCTTTATATAAATATATGATATGATATGATATAGGCTAATGTTCGCTATTTTTGCATAATTTTTCCTTTATTGATGTATTAAGAACTAGAAGTCTATATACAACTGTATCCAAATATTGGAATAATTATTTTTGCTTATTGTCAAACAGAACCAAATGAAAATTGAAAACGTGTCGAGCTAAGATGTTGTAAAAAAGAAGCAATTGTACGAGTAGAATATTTGTGTAATCTGAACAAGTTGCTCTATTTATATCTTGCGTGCGACAAAGCAATGTGATGCATCACTCTCTCCACTAGCCACGTCTTTTCTTCTTCTTTTTTTTCCAAACTTGTTGTTTAATCATATACATCCACAAAGGTGAAATAATAATAATTAAATACAAAACTATAATTTAAAAAATTAGTTGTCAACAGTTTTTGGGAGGTGGGGATGGCAAAATTGTGTACGTTCGATTTGTGATAGCACACATCAAACAGTACTATCGAGTCGAATAAAAAATGTCTGGTTGAATACGGAAAAGATATTAAATACATTTTGAAATTATTTCAAAAAAATCAACTTCACACTCAAGCTAATGGGATGATTTATTACTATCTAATACATACAGAAAATGAATTGTCTCTTATTATGTACTCCATCTATCCCTAAATATTATAAAATAATTATTGATATAGTGAGTTTACTATTTTACCTCTGCTAATTATGAAGTAAATGCATTAAAAACTTACGATTTTCAAGAAGTTCTACATTTTTTTCAAAGTAATTAATTGAGAGTATAATATGTTAAAAAAATTGTCCTTTCTTGATTTGTCAAAATGGAAAACTAACTAGGAACAACTAAAAGAAGAAAATTGGACAAGTAATTAGGGACAGAGAGAGTTAGGAGCTGCTACTGCTTGAACATTTAAAAAAAAACTAAAAAATTGTTTGTTTTTATTTTTATTTTTATTAATTGGTTTATTTATTTTTTTTCGAAATTATAGAGTTCAATTTTGCTTTGGCCTTTAGTGATAGTTTTATTATTTGAATATCACTAGTATTTGTGTGAAATTTTATAATAATTTTGAATAAAAAATGAACTATCAATAAGACTCTTCATATTGGATTTGACAGAAAAAAAGAATGAGATGTATTACTAACCAAAAAACAAATTTTTAAAAAAGAATCTTGATAGTTCGTACGTATAAGCTAGTAGAAGATAAGAAATCATAAAGAGAACTTATAATTGGAAATTGGAAAAAACTTGCCACGTGTCGACTTGGATAAGGTAGCACGAGAATATTGTAGTAATGGATACGTAGGACCGTAGGATTGCTTTCGATTTGATGTTATTTTAAGAAATTTATATCATATTATTTTTTTGATTGCTTATTATATATAAAATTATACTATTTTTGAAATCATCCCAATAGTTTTGATTACCCTTTCTTAAAAAAAATGTCACAAAATAGTCGCACTATATTTTATTAGGATGTTTCATTTGTTAATTAGGACATAAGATAATAATTAGAGGCTAAGTCATACTATATTGTATTAAAATTGTCTAATATGATAAATCATATATTCAAAATCTAATGAATAAAAATTATGAGTCAAAATCCCTAAATAATAGATTCTGACTTTGCTTATAATAATAAGAAGTTTTAATATATGCAATGTTCACAAACTAATGTTCTACTTTCGAACCAAAATCAAATATTTTCTCATCTTAAAACGATTACTGATTCCTAATAATAGAAAAAAAAAACATAATGTGTAGCATAACTAAAAGATTTGGACGAAAATATAAATTATATTTGACTAATACCACAAAAATATAAAGGGAAAGAAGAAAAAACATACCTCGATTTATAGCTTGATGTGACAATTACCGGACAAATTTTATTTCGCTAATTGTAGTAGTATGTAGTAAATTTGAGTGTGAATTGTAGTAGTTCACGTCTAGATCTACATAAATATCCGAGGCTTAATGTAAAAATAATAATTAATGCTTCATTATTTTCCAATTAATGTGCATAGCATATTTATATATATCAACTTATTCTAGTTTGTACATAATACATCTTCAACTTATTCATGAGAACGTGATTCTAAATAAGAGATTATAGAATCCGAGTATTAGAATAAAGAATTTATAGATATCGAGCATTTCACGTTTTTTCAGCAGTAGAGACGTAGAGTTTTAGTCTAGAGATTTTACATGTTTCATAATTATTATTTTTCAAAAAAAATTCATTACTACTATTATTTCTTTTATTTTTACGGTTAATGATCTTTTTCCTCAAATGTTTTCATCATAGTTTTTTTATGGAGTATTTCTTTACTCAATTGTCTTATTTTAGTTTATTAAAAAATATCATTTTACTATAATTAGGAATAATTCAATTTTATAATATTTATTTTATTCCTAATAAAATAATTACTACCTCACAAATATATAGTGGACTGGTTCTAAGATATAAATTTTTAAATTTTTTTATTTTTTAAATACTGTATCAAGTCAATTAATCAAACGTTGTCCCATGAAATATAACAGAGAAAGTGATGTTCGTTCTGGCTCAATTTATATAACACTTTTTATTTTTTGAGGGTCAAACATTTTAAGTTGATCGAAAATTTTCACTTATAATTTTCATTTTTTAAAAAATAAAATTAATATATTTGTAAACTACGTCTATAATTCATGATAATTGAAAATTTTAAATAATTAAAGATATATAAAATATTTATAATAAAAAATAAATTTGTTTGAATTTCAAATTTTTAAAAATGTCGCATAAATTGGAACGGAGAGAGTGATGTATTCGATAAAAATTGGATACGTGTGTTGAATGGACCCGAGCAAGTTGGTGTAGTTATTATCTTTATCTGACGAAGACTGCTGCACTTTTTCCACTATCCACCTCCCTATTCCGCAACTTGCAAATTGATCTAGCTGTTACCATCTAATCATTTAACGACACGTATACTCCAACCTCCACGTGTTAATATATTAATGAATTCGTAAAAGAGCAAGTTGTATAATACGGGGTCCACTTAGATCTGTTTCTTGATTTTTATCCTTCGCGTTTTTTTGGGAGATTCTTTTTGGACCACTTGCTCTTCCTTCATCATAATTCCTTTTTCTCTGGTTTATATTCGAGCTTCAATTAAATTTGAATGGTATATTATAAGAGTTTATTTGAAGATTATGTTTTTAATAAAAAAATAAAAAATTCTTTTATATTCATAATTTAAATTTGAGATTTCTAATTAAATATAAAATATTTTCGTTAATGTATCACAATTCATATTAATATTGTAATTCGTTTTACTCGATCGTGTGCCTTTCTTTTCAATTTATCTTCTCCCTTTTCCTTTTTCTTCTCTCTAAAGAAATACACCAACATCTAACTAACATTCTTGGATTCTAAAAAATTACATACTTAACTAGTATTGCTTTCATAAGTGAAATCATAATGTGTTCATCTTTATATATTTATATATGATTCCAACTAAATTCAAGTAGTATACTGTTTAACTCGATCATTTGAGAGTGATGTCCTCTACATTTTTCTTTATGATAATTAAATTTTTGTAATGAGAAATCAATAACTAGAATTCGCTTCATTTTGATTTTAATAGCTTTAACACTTGGTTAGCTCTACAAAAGGTTACTCCCTCCGTTTTACAAAGAATGACCTAGTTTGACTTGATACAGAGTTTAAAAAAATAAAGAAGATTTTTAAATTTTGTAGTGATAAATTAAAGTTATGTCAAATGAACAAAATTGCCCTTTAGTCTTGTGGTCTTAAACATGTCACGTGAAAAGTTGAAATTAAAATGTTACCAAAAAAAGAAATAAGTCATTCTTTTTTAAACAGACTAAAAAGAAAATGAGATCATTCTTTTTTAAACGGAGGGAGTATATTTTTTGCGAAAATAAAATTTTGTTCTATCAACCTCATTGTTTGTTTTTTTAAAAAAAAATAAAATTAAGGTGTGTTGGACTACTTTTTTCATAGAATAAAAATAATTGTGGTAAATAGTTCTAGCTAATTATACTATTATGAGTTTAGGACAAGGCTTATGTATATTTTTTTTCTATATCTATAAACTAGACTATAAAGTTCACACCAAAGGTCAAGCATTATTTAAGAATTAATTAACAAAACAAGATAGGTACATTCATGTATATAATTTATCAACATGCTTAAGAAATAAATACAATATTTTTCACCTGTCTTTTGGAATTAACATAATTAGTTGCCAAGTTGCTTTAAAGTAATACCGACCAAGAGCAAGTTGCATATGAAATAATTAAATTTTTATCTAACTTTGAAAGAAAACAACGTTGTCTGTCAAGTTGTGTTGTTGATGGATCTGAGTGACTACTGCTAGTGAAAATTATACTATTTGTCTAATATACCCACTTGGCTTTGTTCATGTGACAGAGTCACTAACTTAAACTCACTTTTTTTTTAATCTTTTTTCTGTGGTTTCTATTCATTGAATCAAAATTCTTTGTCCCTTATCATTTCTTTTCTTGTACTATACAATATGTTATGTTAAAAAAGGAAAAAAAAAACATCATTGACGCTACTTTATTGTCAATTCACAAACGCTAGTTGTTTTTGCGAATCAACATTTTTCACGTAACTTTCGACAGTATTTTTTCACTTTCAACAATTGTGATATTCCAATGTGGAAACAAATTAGCAAAAGATGCGGTTTTGACAAACTAAAGTAATTGGAGTAGAGGAGGAAAATGATTATTTTGTCGTGCATTTGATTAGAGGTATTAAATAGTTATTATATTATTTATCCCATAATTTATTTCATAGTGATGTAATAGGTCATCTTATATATATGATAGAATAGCTTATATGAAATAATTAATTTCAGAATAACTTGTTCACAAACAAACAAATACTTCCTTTTGTATCCTTTTCTTATTGGTGCATTCATACACAATTACACATATTAATAGTTTTTTTAGATTCGCCTCTATAATTAGTTGCCCAATTATATTGTATACGTTTAAAATATGTTGCTCTTATGAGTGAGTATTAGTTCTACATCTATTATTAAAAGAGTAATGGACAATTCTCATTTATGAACTAGTTTTTAGCATCAACTTAGATTAATAATTTGCAAATCTTCAAATTTATTTTCCTATATAATAAAATCATGTTAGGTTAAAGAGCAATTAATTTTAAATAAAACCTTTAATGTGTCAACATGCCATAATTTATAATGTGTCAAAACCAATAGTACTAATTTTGATGTGTCAAAATACCATAATTAAACTTGAAATTCATGCATAACAAAATACTTAAATTATATAAAATTAAACAAATAAACGCAGACATAAAACCCCTAAAATGCGAGGTAGGACACACGTAAGAGAGGAAAAAAGTTGCCGTTATTAACAAAGGCATGGTAGGGGCTTAAAATACGAGATTGCCAAAATTGATACGTGTCGACAAATTCAGCCATGTATGATAATGATACACGTCAGTACCTGTTCCCGATAAATAGTTATAATAGAAATCCAGCCAGTCACAAAAAGGTAGCCCATAGGTCAATCCTACCGCCACGTGTCATCAACGGCCTAAGTATTTTGCGTTATTCACTACGACACTTTTAAGTGACCACACAAAAAAAAGAAAAAAAGCTTTAGATGTAGACCGTCACGCCATTTATGACTCCGAGATTTCTGTAACACGTGGCACTAATTAACCGACACGTGGCCTTTTGTTCCGGTAATACCTTTATTCTTGTTTGCAGTTAAATGAAGAGACATTGTGGCAAACGTCCCTTTAAACCAGGTTGTCTAAACCACGTGGGTAAAGAGGACTCTTCATGCCTACCACGTGTCGGTTTTTGCTGCGTTTTACGTTTCATCGTTGAGGGGTTTTTCGTCATTTTCAATGGCAAATAGGAATATTAAAGTAGTCGTGGAATCATCAAGTTGTTCTTCTTTTCTCTGTTTTATATAGTAATTTTTTTCTTTATATGGCTCAAGTTAACTCTTTTGCCGGCGAATTTTGGAACTCCGGCAACTACATTCTCTAACGTACACAGAATTTTCTGTTTCTTATAATTTAAAAAGTTGTTTGAAGTTTTGTTTTTTTTTGTTTTTTTAAATGGCTGAAGCTGAAGAAAATAGAGAGAAGAGGTGTTTTTCTAGTATGCAGATGGATGTTTTTTCGAGAGATCTGTTGCATAAAATTATGAATGGAAACAACAAAAAAATTCATGAAATTCCTAATGAGGAAGATGATTTGGAGTTGAGTTTGGGGCTTTCATTGAATGGAAGATTTGGGGTAGACCCAGAAAGGGCTAAGAGACTAAAACGGTCTTCTTCAATTTCTAACTTTATGTTTTCCGGCGGGGATGAGAGTAATGGGCGTTGTTCATTCTCTGTTGGTTCGATTACGAGGACGTGTTCGTTGCCTGTTGAGGGTGAGGAGGAGTGCAGAAAAAGGAAGGAGTTGCAATCTCTGAGGCGTTTGGAGGCTAAAAGGAAGAGAATGGAGAAATTACAGAATGTTAGAGTGGTGAAGGATAAGGTTGATTTAGACGAACGTCCTGAAGAAAATGGTGGTCCAGTTGGGAATTCATTGCCTGTGTCACAAGGGTCTATGGCTTCTCAGGGAAGTGGTTCTTCAGGAATTTCTGATTTTGGGAGTCAACCCATTCAAGGTATCACCAATTTATTCTCCTTAATTAAATTCTGTACCTTTTTTGGGGCATGTATGTTTAGATGTTTGGCCTTAGAATTCTCGAATTTATAGTATTTATTTGCCTATACTATTACTGTGTGTTTTGCCTGAATTTGCTTATTTGATATTGTTTGAGAAGATGCTTTTTCATCACCGTGTCTTGGACCATAGCACGTGGCTACTTGAAGCTATTTAAGGACTGAAAGGACGAATTCTTTTGAGTTAAACGATTAATAGATCCTGTGAAGGAATTAGGCATTCTAATGCAGCTTTTCATGAATTGATGTGACGTGCTAGACCTTATGTTTAACATTTCTGTTGAATTATGAAGTAAAAAGCGTAATTACAGCATGGGTTGTTACCTGATCTTCCTATCGGGGAGTTCATCGGTAAGAGTGGATGCTCCTCGTTAGGATAAAGATAATTCTTTTACTACTTTCCGTTAGGGATCTTGTAAATATAGATTTTCAAGAAGAATCTTGTTCTTCAATATCTAGTCTCGGTTATGGGCAAGGCGTGCTAAAAATGATTATTCCACAACCATTTTGTGAGGGGAGAAACAGAATTTCCATAATTTGGGTTTCTATTTTTTAGAAGTAGTGAGATGGACAGATGGTTAGTTGCCAAAGGAATAAAAACTAAGACAGCTACCTGTCCCTGGAATCCATTAGGACCTTTTCTGTTGTTTACTTGAATTCACTGTCCATCATTAATGTTGTTGGTGTTGTGAAATTCACTGCAACTTTTCCCTCATTCACCTCCTAATATCTGATATTCCTTGAACTGATCGGACATGCCGATTTGGCCAACAGTATTTTACATGTGGCCTTACTGTTGATACTGGGCTATATCACTTGTTTCCGGGGGGCAGACCCACCTGCAGCTTACCGGGTGCTCAAGCTAAGTTGTGCGGACTCTTCACTTTTGATGTTGCACCCGTGTTGGATTCTCCAAAAATACACTACTTTTGGCAAATCCGACATGCACCCCTCGACATTTTTGAAGAGTCCAAGCAACATAGTGCTCAAGCACCCATTAATCCCGACATAATTTTGTACATTTATATAGGAACTTCTAAAATTATGGTTATAGCACCACCAACTGAACAAATAGTTCGCCGGGTGCTTTGGTTAGGTGTGGCTAAATTGTAAGTGCGTCTTTGGTGTCCTGAGTTTGATAATTAGGTGACACAAATGCTCTTTTAGTAAAGTCATTTATTTGATACTCAGGTGATGCAAATGCTCTCTTATTAGTCATTATCTTTTCTGCTTCAAGTCAATTGTTTTCAATCTTTTCCCCTGATACACATTCTTCTTGCCTAAATTTTAGTGATTCTTATTTGTCTTTGCTTATTCTAGTTTGCAATTACAATTCCTCCTCTCTTTTTTTGTTGCTTTGGTTACTTTTACGTTGAGTTTTAAATTTGCTTTTATGTTTGTAAATTTTTTGGACAGAAAGAGAAAAAGAATCAGCTAACAAACATTTCTCTCGTTTTTTCCTAATGAAAATTTAGCAATTTGGTTAAGAAATCCTTGAGGCTAGTTCTTTCCTTTTTTCCAGAAAAGTAGGAGTTTTTTTTAATCTAATGATACTATTAATGGTATTTTGTTCATTTTTTTAACCTCCTCGGTTAAATAATTGTGCACTTATAGCACTTGCACCAAGTGTAGCAACTTTATATTAACTAAACGAATACACAATCTTAAAATCCTGGATCCGCCATTGCCATTGCATGTTACAGTAGTAGAATTTGAGTGTCCTTTGTTGGGATGACAAAATGTCTTTCTAGTGGAGTCGTATTTCCTATGTTTAAGCAGAATCTTATCTCTTTTCGACACTATACGTTCCAATGCAAAACAGCAGTTGCCTGCAGAGGAGTCTTATTGCCTTTGATTAGCTTTGCCTGGTCCTGTGTGTCTTTGGGTGGAGTTTTATTGCCTATGTCGTAGAGAATTTGACTCCTCCTGCAACACTGTATGTTCCAATTCAAAATAGCTACTGCTTGCAGAGGAGTCATAAGTCCTTTGAGAGGAGTTCTAGTAGAATTTTATCCCTCCTTTGTCACCGCGTTTCCAACTCAAAGTAGCAACTAATTTTAGTGGTGAATGTATGTGCTTTCTCTTGATGCTCTAGCGTGATGTCCTCCGCGGGATCTCTCTAACACAATGTTTTTAGCGCTGTTAAGATTTGAAGTAAGCTTTGATTTCTGTATCGAGTCATCTGTCCTTGCAGGTGGTTGATAGATAGATTGTCTTCACTGTCTCTCTCTGGAAGGAACTGACCTATTTTCAAATCTTAACTATTGCAGGGCCAGGTGACAACAGTACTGGGGCTAATACTCCGGCTAGCATGAAGCCTTCAGAGCATGAACGGAAACAGGTAGCTAAACCACCTAAAATCACAAGCGAAAAACCACCTAGCACATGTAATGGAAATGCTAGCAAGGAAGCAAAAGAAATGTTGAAAAACTACATGCTCAACATGCCTTGTGTTTCCACAATGGGCATTGGGCCAAATGGTAAGAAGATCGAAGGATTTCTGTATAGATATCAGAAGGGAGAGGAAGTGAAAATAATGTGCGTTTGTCATGGCAACTTTCTGTCGCCAGCTGAGTTTGTGAAGCATGCTGGTGGCGGTGACGTTGCAAATCCGTTGAAGCAAATTGTCGTCAATCCTTCACCTCTATTGAGATGATGCCAGCGGAATTCTATAATGGCGCTTGACACAGAAAAGGGGCAAAGCTTCAAGAATTCAGCTTTGCTATCATCGTTCATCTTCTTTTGTAACATGGACCAAGGTTCTTTTTTATTTTTCACTAGATAGTAGTTTTCTGCGGAATATTGCATAATCAATGGGCAAGTTTATCCCCTTTCAGTGGGGAAAAAAAGTTTAAGAATTCCCATTGGCATTTATCTTTCAGTTATTCGTTATTTTGGAAGTCCACATTAATTTCCTGTACATGAAGGACTGTACAGTGCAGTTGGTTCTGTTCTCATTCGATCAATTTCAACACAAAATGTGGCTTTTGAAGGGGGTAATATCAGCAAAGTCTAACAAGCTTGCCCAGCTTCTGCTCTTAACTGATGCAGTTTCATGGTCTATGCGGCCTTTGTTTCTAACGATAACATTAGTAATTCCATGTAAAATATATTAGTCAACAATGATTTTAGTTCACATTTCCAGCTGTTCTTTTTATTTTTCAATGGAAGTCGGATGTATTCTTTTTGAATTTAAATGAACATATTTTTTTAATCTTTATGCCTATGGATCTTTAAAATGGAACAAAAGATGGGGGATTGTTCCCAGAAAGCATACAAATTGATCAAGTAGACTTTGTTCTGTTGCTAAGGGAGCAGCGATGTTCCGGGAGCAGAATGAAGTGGTGGACTTACTAAGCAGAAAGGGTTTAAGTGCACTACCTTTTTGATTGTTCTTCCTGTGTTTATAAATAAATAGTACAGGGCAGACATTTCAGGAACTATGCACTCAAAAAAAAAAGAGAGAATGTGGTGCGGTAAGTAAGGTAGTGGATGCATGATATTTTTTTTATCTTAATCAGAGGTTTCACATTTACGTCTAAAAATGAGGAATTGGTAATTCTAGTTTTCAGTCAAAAATTGTTTAGCTAGATTTTCGGGGAACAATTTGGGTTTATATCCTTTAGGTGATTGTGTTAAAATATGCCTACTGTGATTTGTACGTATATATATTATATGAAATCTTGGAGAATGGTATCCGTCCCTCCTACGTCAAAGAAATAATAATATTACACTACAATTTGGGCAGAAACACGAGGTAAAAGTAGAAAATGCATCTACTCTCTGTTGACTTGTCTTTTAATTTGCTCACATTATTGTGGTAGGTGTACCAACTAGAGTGTTAAAGTTGCTGTCAGACAAATATCTATGTGAATTGTCCCAACCTGAAATGTGTCGTACCACCAACAAAACAAATATTAATGAAGTTACTGAAAACTGAAAACTGAAAACAATAGAATTAGAAGCAAAAATATTGAGTTCAATTTGCTTCTCTAATTTTTAAAGTTGGATCGTCAATCTTTTTGACTTCATAGGAGAAAGTCGGAAAAATTGACCATGATTCGATTCGTTGTTAATAGTCACGAAATGATCATTTTAGGGTGTAATATGAGATGAGAAAATTAAAAAGAAAACTGATCATTTCATAACGGATTGAAACGTATGTGTATTCATGTTTTAAGAAGTGAATTATTCATGTACTAAAATTGATTACCATATTTGGTAGTATTGTAGTTGCTATTTTGTCACACATTACAATGTTAGATTATAATTACCAATTACAATCCCACGTAATTGATATATGGAGTTCATTGAGCTAGTGAAATATGAAATAACTATACCCTGCATAATTAGTTCATGTATATTACTAATATATGTATAACTCTATCGAGCAATCAAAGGTCCCTTTATTGTCTTACTCTTAGGAGTCGTTTTGGATTTTGGTATAAGGCATAATTTCAAGATAAAATACATGATTTGTTGAACGTATTAGATATTTTTTGTATTATTTATCTCATCATTTATACCTTAATGATATGCGTTATCTCATATACACAATAAAATAATTTATCTCAAAATAATTAATTTTGTAGCGTATCCTTAGCCTAAGTTTAGCTAATTGTCACGATAAGAGTTAGATTAAACAAACAAAAAAAAATCCGAACATTCCGGAAATAGTTCAAAAATTGTCTGATACTTTGATGTTAAGACTCGTATTTAGTCGGAAGGAAACAAATAACATTAGATTAAAGTTAAACAAAAGAAATAAGTCATGTAAATCTTAATCTATTTGTAGAAAAGATTCAAGTAGCGTGAATAATTTAATAAAATTAACAAAAGTAGAAATATATGCTTAACCGTTTGCACGTGATAATTTTACTTTTTATAGGATTTGACTTGTGGGCTTTATGTTTACAACAATATGTGTCTTTATACCTAAATCTAATGGCAGAAAATTTGTGTTTGTGATCTGCAAATCTTGGAAACTATTAATTGAATTGACATTAGAGCTACCTTTTACTTTCCGACAGGGACAAAAGTTTTGTAACAAATAAATGTTAGCTAATATTGGTAATTTTTGATAAATAGTGGTAATTTACTAATTTCTGACAATTTTACCTAATAAAGTTGACAACATATGACGTCTAAATGTAGACAAATTCAAATATCTAGACTTTAGTGTGGCAGAAGAACATAACACAATAAATGGAGATGTAATTACTGGAATAATGGAGCACTAGTAACTACTAGAGATATTGCCATGCTAATTTTGTGTTTCTTTTATCTAACGTTGAAATGGAACAGATTAGAACCAAATAATATAGAAATTGAATATTCTTAGCTAGTAAAATTAAATATTTATAAGGCATCCTAGTTGATCACGTAATACATAAATTAAACATGTATTAGTTACATGATTTCAAAATTACAAATTAAAAGTAATTTTATTCATAAATAACTTAATTCCTAACTAGTTGCTAAAATATTTATAACTTATATAAAAATTAATATAAAAAAAATTGTTTTTTCACCGACTAGCGAACGACCCTAAAAATATTATCGATGGTGTAGAGTATGAGTAATAAATCAAGTACTACTCCCTCTCTGTCCAACAATACCTGCTTACTTCTTAAGAAACTATAAATAGAAGGGTAATTTTACTATATCAACCCTTTGAATATAATAAATACAATATTAAATGACTATAATTAATAACAAGTGTAAATTAGAAACTAAATATAAAATTATTTATTAATTTCATAAAGTAAACATGTATTATTGAACATCTCAAAATAATAGTAGTATACAATTATTGTTGGACGAAGAGAATATCTATTTTTTTTAAGAAAACAAAAAACAAAAACGAACTATAGAAAGAAAGTTTAACGAACAAATTAAAAGGAAAGAAGTAGCAATTTTTTTTTTGATAGGCAAGTGAGTGGGAAAAGAAAACGCATTGTCTTTGACCACGCCACACCTCTACATTTGGTACAGACTCTCCATCTTCACCTTCTTCTTATGCTACTTGCTAAACCTTTGCTTGATCTTCTTCAACAACTACTTTTAGGGCCGCTAAAAAAATTTACTCCATTTCAATTGCATTATTAGGGCAAAGGATTCAATCAACCATTCCAGATCGAGCGGGCGAGCATTGATCGCATCTCGCCGTCTCTCAAACTCGCTTGCCTCAGATCTGTCTCTCTTCTCATTCGCCTCTCGGAGCTTCTTCTAATCGTAAGGAGTTTCACTTCTATTTCTTCATTTTCGTTCACTTGACTCCCTCGCATTCAACCTGATTCACTTTTACCTCTCACTTAATTTATGATTTCTCTTTTTCTTTTAGTTTAAACTTTACGTGCTTCAGATGCCTGCATTATTGTTTTTTTGTATTTGTACTTGTTTCCTTCATTTGTTCGTATGCTCTGTTTTAGTTCCGTACAGTACTTTATAGTTTTTTTTTTTTTTGAGAATTTACTTATATGTTTACCTTAGATTGTAATCACTATTCAGCATCGGGAAAATGCTGATGGTTGATAATTTGAGACTGCTGTTTTCGGCTCGCTGTGCTGTTGACTATCATTAGTTGTTTGAAATAAATTACTAGCTTTTAAGTTTCACTTACAGAGAGTGGGAAAATAGTTTCAAGTTGAAGTTGAGGTTGCTATCATTTTTTTTCTGTAAATTTCTACATTTCATGCTCAATGTGTGCCATGCTCAAGAGTTGCTGCAATGATCTTCATTGAAGCTATAAAAAACAGTATTATGTGTAATTATATTACTCAAGCTGCTAATTACTTTCTACCTACTAACAGACTCGACGCTTCTTAACCCTGGCTAGCTTCTACTCCATTACCTTGTCTCTGCATCTTCATGAGGTAACCAGACTTTGCTGGATAATTTTGTTATTTTGCATTTCATGAACTGACCAGACGATATTATGCATTACGCTTATGCATCTGATCTTCTATTTGTTCATTTCTAACCATTGACTGAATATGTACACACACAAAAAACCGTATATAATGGTTGCTTTTGCAGTAATTGTGTTTTTCCCATGTCATACATGTTTGATCTTCATCATGAAATGAGTTTCTTCGCTTCTGGTTGAAGTGTTAGTCCTGCTTTATCTGATGAGATTATTCTAATTGTTTGGTCAATAATGAATAGTTCTTATTATAATGTTTTTATTGAAAATGTTCCTCACTTTTATATATTTCCAGATTCTACCAATCCCTGTTATGACAACAGCGTATTCAGAAACAGACTTGGCTCATCATACATCATCTTTTAATGAATAAACAGCAGTTGAATTGAAGGTGTACCTCTTATCAGCAAACATATTGCGGATTTTTGTTACTCAATTTTTGGATTGGTGGGCATCTATTAGATTTTTAGCTAGGTTGGGAACCGGCTAGCAAAGCACAAAGTGGAGAGAAGAAAAGATGATGGTCAGCAAACAACTTGTGTTGACGTATATATATCTCCTTGTCTATATAGTGCTATCCTCGGGAGTTATTTTGTACAACAAGGTATATTTTTTTCTATAATGTTCTGTGAGATTCTTTGGCTTCAAATTTTTTTTGGTATGATCACTGTTTGTTGGTTAGGTTATTCTTATATTCTACATTTTCAACTCAATAGAACATGTTTAGAACTTAAAAGGGACAAATATGATTAACATTGTGGTTCAGGCAACGTATGTGGTGGACAACCAAAAGTGATGAGCTGTTATCACATCTATTAAAAAAAATGACAAGCTGTTCTGATTTACTTCCTCTGGCTCCGAAGGAGCAATTAATTTAAGTCCGCATGTTGTTAGCTTCTTGGTTGAGGAAGTCAGGAAGAAGAGTACGGGAATTTTTTATCAAGCCATTTTCTATCCATAATCAGCTTGTTCAATCAGTCTAGATTGAATAAAAATTAGAAAATAGTTTCTTATATTCCATCCAATCACACCAAACAACATGAATGGAAGAGAAACATCTTGGTGGGGAACCGACCACACTGTTTGGTCTATGGATCATTGAAAAATAGACATTGTTCTAAAATCATGGTTATTGAAGATACTAAATGGGGAGTCATTCTCGGCATATTAGAATAGAGGTTTTAACTTAAATAATATAATACTAAAGCAGTAGTTGTTGTTCACTTAAAAGATATGGAGGACAGGTTTCCCTCTAACCTTTCCACTTGTGGGATTTCACAGGGTTTGTTGTTGTTGTTTCCCTCTAACCTTTAGTATTATAGCATTTTCCCCAAATTCAAAGATAGTACCCTTTATCTTCTGTTAAAGATACTTGTTGCTTCTCAAATTTTCAGAACTGTAGAAACCTCATCCATTAACATCAATGTTAAGATTGAAAGCACTTGTTTATTTACTCCTTTCTTTGTTTTCTTTTTTCTCCCTTTTTCCTCTTTTTCTCCTCTTTTTTCTTCCCCCCTCGACTTACCCTTTTGAAGTTTGTTAGGTTTTGGGTCCAATTATGTTTCTGCTTTCGCCGGGTAAGTTGCAGGGAAAAAGGACTGACTAACATTTTAGAGCTTCAGTTTTTTGGTAACTGGTTTAGGAGGGCGTGGAAAGGGAGATGTAAAAGAGAAATGATAGATGGTATAGGGAAACCATGCTCCAGGATAAGCAATGTGTTACTAACTTCCACTTTCTCACTCTCATTGTTCTTTTGTTGTATGGTGTTTTTCTTTCTTTCTGCACTTTATGCATTGTTGTTTTAGGAAAAAAGACAATACTGCTGCTCAATTTATTTTCTGTATCATTCCAGTTATATTCTTAATCTTGTCAGTGCCATTTATGAGAGCTAATGATTCTTGTTCTGGTTTTTTTTTGGCAGTGGGTACTCTCACCAAAATATTTCAATTTCCCATTACCAATAACACTTACCATGATTCATATGGGCTTCTCAGGCTTAGTTGCTTTCCTTCTTATCCGTGTCTTCAAGGTATTGTATTGTTATTGGTAATTACAGTGCTATTTTTCTTGCAGCACTTCACTTTCTGCTTCTCGATGACAACTTCTTGCTTATCTATTAATTGTTGTTGACCTTGTTGTAGAAGTGTTCTCTTATTTGGATCTTTATGCATCATTTTAATTTTACCAGTGTGTTGCGGATTTTGAAGCGACTCATCACATCGCATGTTAATTTTCAACCTTTGTTACTTTTGTGCTTTTGATGCGATCTTTGTCTCTGGGCTTGCTTCTGAGTGGAGCAGTTTCTATTTAATGATTGATCGTGTTCTTTAACCTTTTGAGGCCTGAGGAGAGGTTTCTGCAGTGGTTCCTTCTTTTTTTTTGATAATTGTGGCGTCTGGGCCAGCTTATGCGCTCCTCGACTAATTCCATGAGGTACCTGCTATCTCCCACCAGTAGAGTTACCGGGTAACTCTAAAATATCTGCGGTTATTCTGAAGAACCACTTGTAGAATTCCTCATTTTAGACGCCCAGTTGGGCCCTGTGGAGAGTTCTCAGCAGATAAATTGATTCGTATATTTGTTCATGTTTAGATATCTAATTTGGCATTTGGCTGTCTTTAGCTTCTGAATTTTGATCACGGCTCACTTTTCATCTACTGGAGGGGAAACTAATTTATATAGTGCACAATTTTTCATTCCATTTGATTTATAAGACTAGGGATCAACTGATTTTCTTCCATCCATGTTAATTTTCTGCAGGTTGTATCTCCTGTCAAAATGACGTTTGAAATGTAAGCATATGGTCCTTTGCATCCACATTGCCTTCAGATGTAATGATGTATGTTATCTTATTTTACTATTTATTGCTGAATCTGCAGATATGCGACGTGTGTGATTCCCATTAGTGCTTTCTTTGCATCCAGTCTTTGGTAAGATTCTACTTTGAGGAACTGAAAGGCTTGCTTGCCTTTGGTTAGAATGTTCAATTGCATTTTCTAAGGTATTATGTGACCTCATAATTAGTAAATTGTTCAATGATGGGTTGGCATGAAACTTGTGATAAAAATGAATTAGTTATGAATGCATGTTTGTAATCATTGAGAATTGACCTTTAACCGATTATGAAGATCTAATGCCTACTGATCATGCACTAACAACGAAACCATTTATACCGTTGAATCTAAATCTAACCTAAACAAGTATTTTTATGTGATATTATTGTTATCTGCTCTTATGTTAAAAGAAAGATCTGTTAGATTGGCATAAATTTTTTTTCATCATACATCTGTCTTGGAACTCACTAATAGAAAGTGGAAAAAGAAGAAGAAAAGAATGTATTCTACTGTTCCTGTTTCTAATGATGCAGGACACTTGACCTTTTTTGGTGATCTGATGATTTGTGTTTAAAATTTCCAAGCTTGCTTACCTTTGGTTAGAATGTTCAATTGCATTTGAACTAGTCTTGAGCCAAATTAAGCATCTATATAACCTTGTATGTCATCTGTTACAGTGGTTTTATTGTTTGGTTTCAAGAATATTGCCAAATGCTTTTCCTCTGTTGACTAATTGTCTCGTAGAAGTAGTTGTTTTGCTATGACTGAGGAAGAATTTGGCTGGTTAAATTTCCTTTCTCCTCCTTGACACTTTCCGCTTCTCTGGGAAAGTAGAGGAGGAATTGTAGTAGTTAAACTATGAGAATTGGGGTGATAAGAAAACGTGGGACACTTTCGTGCATAATTAACATTCTTTGGTTTGGTAGGGTATATTGTTGGTTTGGCTTGGCAATTGATGTTTTCCACGTACTTGGTCTCCTTGTTTGTCAAAAAAATATTTTCTTTGGGGAGTGTTTTCCCATTTGCTTCAGGTTCTATATGTTTCATTACTCACATGAATATGAGGTTCTCATAATTATGTTTCTTAAAAAAGCTTATGTTTTTTTTTTTGAACATTGGTAAAGTTAGCTTATGTTTGTTTTATTGCAGGTTTGGAAACACAGCTTATCTGTTCATTTCTGTGGCTTTTATCCAGATGCTTAAAGCTCTAAGTATGCCTGGGTAACACTTGTCTATGTCTGTATCCTTTGTTTGCAAATGTACTGATTGGAGCTTTGTGTTGAAAATACAGTGCCAGTTGCCACCTTTGTCATGGCTGTTATTTGTGGAACTGACAAGTTAAGATGCGATTTATTCCTGAACATGCTGTTGGTCAGCGTCGGTGTTGTAGTTTCATCTTATGGAGAAATTCACTTCAACATAGTTGGTACAGTTTATCAGGTCACTGGAATATTTGCTGAGGCGCTTAGGCTGGTCTTAACTCAAGTTCTGCTTCAGAAGAAGGGACTAACTCTCAATCCTATCACCAGCCTATATTACATAGCTCCATGCAGGTATGTAATAGATGATCCTATCTCATTGAGTTGAGTTATTTCCTCTCATGTGGTGCAGTTGAATAGATTGTCCTATGTTGAGCTCTATATGATTCCAGTTAGATCTTACTTCTTTAAAAAAGAAAAAAAAGAGATTCCAGTTAGATCTCGGTTTTTAATGATTCCAAACTTCCCACCTTGCTCATTCTCACTTGGGAGAAAGCGAAAAAAGTAAATCGAGAACACATACAATTGGAAACCTTTTCCATACATTTGATTCCTGCCATAAAGGTACCTTTCGGGATGGGCTTGAGCTACTTTTTCATCTTTTTGTTCTTTAGAGTGCTCATCATTTCATGACATTATGACTGCAATGTACCTCAGATCAGCTTACTGCTGATATTAAAAGTTGAAAGAGGCATTTCTGTATCTCATTTTTATTAAATATATCGTTAGTTTCAAATTGCTTGAGAGTATGTCCTTCTAAATGTTATAGCTCAAGCTGGAAGAGTGTAACTACACATTTCTTTCTTGTGGAATTCTGACTTATATATAATTATACTTTTTTGGGAACAAGTGGCCATACTTATATTTCCGTTAGCATGTAGTCATGTGTTTAGCTGTGTCCTGCATCCGGCATGACTTATTAGTTATTACTGTGTCCTGGCTGGTCTGATGAAGTCAAAATAGGTACAAATGATGCTAGGGGGATTAGTATTTGATTGCTAGTTCATTTATGGAAAATTTGTTCTCTGCACACATAGATAGACACATACTCTGCTATGTATGTGCTCCTCTCTTTAGTTTTGTTTATCTCACTTGGCGAGAGATTTTCTGTAAAGAGGCAATTGCTGCTATATGTCACCTGAATCTGATAATAAGCAAGTATTAGAGTTATCTCTGTATAAATGTCTGTTTTTCTTTGGTTTAGAGTCTCATGCAAGTGCCTCCGTGCTATTTCTTGGGGTTGCTTATGATCACATGTTTCAACGTGCAGCTTTGTCTTTCTCTTTGTCCCATGGTATCTTCTGGAGAAGCCTGAGATGGAAGTCTCACAAATTCAATTCAACTTCTGGATTTTCTTTTCAAATGCACTTTGTGCTCTTGCTCTGAATTTCTCAATTTTCTTAGTGATTGGTAGAACCGGTGCTGTAACCATCCGAGTTGCCGGTGTCTTGAAAGATTGGATACTTATTGCCCTTTCAACACTAATTTTTCCAGAGTCGACAATAACCACACTTAATATTACAGGCTATGCCATTGGTAAGCTCTATGTTTCTTCTTGTTATGGGAGCTTTGTGCCATCAAACATCTTACTAAAATATTTCTGTTTTTGTATAGCATTATGTGGTGTTGTGATGTATAACTACTTGAAGATCAAGGATGTTCGAGCTGTTCAACTTCCTGTTGATGGTGTTTCTGATCGAATAGCTAAGGTCTGATCTAATTACTTTCAAGTTTCGATTTCTGAATTTGCATTATTTTTTTCGAGTTTGGTGTTCTTATTCTTTATTCATCACTTCCTTCTTGTTATCAATTTTCCCCAAAAGGAACATCAGCATATGCTGATCCATACTTCTTTTGTTCTTCGGAATTCCCAGTTTCCAGTTTGAAAATCATTCTAATTTCTAGCGTGTCTAGAAAAGAGCTACCTAATAAAGAGAAGAAATAAGACAGGAGCTAGAGAATAAGCTAAACATATAATCTACAGTTGTTATTTTTAACATAATTTGAGCTTACATGGTTGCTTAATTATATATGTCTATGTTCATCATGGAATCTTTAGCTTGCATGCAAACAAAATTTCTAGTAAAGATGGATTTTATAGCAAGCAGTGGCAAAAAAATTTCCTTGATGCAATTTGCCTCTGACAGGAACTTAAAATGGAGAAGAAGTCATCCGATCTGTATGTACCAGACGATATTGTTAAGAACAGTGGAGGAAAAGGTTCAAGGAATGGGTCTCCGGATTCAATTGTGGATGAGGAAGCACCCTTTATTCCTTCAAGTAGGGTCTCTCATCTTGGGCGAAGCCCACTTAGCAGCTATTCACCATGAGAACCGTCAATTCTATAAATGTCATTTTGGGTTCATTTGTTAGAATCACAGTATCAAGCAGATTGATGAGAGCGGGGTCTTGTTCATACACCCTCCACCATTTTGGTAAGAATTGCATTTCTTTGCAGAGTACTACCGCCATTAACATTGCTACTAGTTATTTATTGTAATATTGTTTTAGGCTCGTCATATTCAATGAAATATTGATTTTTTTAACATCACATGATACTCTCAACCCCACTAAGGTAGTTTGCATGCTTATGCACGGCATCCATAGTAGAGTTAACTTTTATTATGCCTTGGCAAAGAAAATCTTGATCATAGATTTTTAGCTGAGGCAACTTTCTGGGACTGGTGTAGAAATTGACAGTAACTTCAGTTTTTTTCTTTTACGGTTTTCTGATATCTAAACTGATTCATGGATCCAATTCTTTTCTTTGTTTGCTGAGAGACTTTAAGTAATTGCTAATCTGGGTTAACATATAAGGTGTAATTTTACCTTTGCCATTCATCTATTCTATTTATTGTTGTACCAGTTATCCTCTGTTGGATACCACGAAGAAAGTCGATGGTAGATATTGAAATGAAAAGCAACAATCAGCTAGCGTATCATTTTTTAAAATTTTTTTAGTGGCTACGACCGTTAATATTACATAGCTCTAACGTGATTTTTAACTTGACCAACAAATATAGCAACAAGAAAACTACCAAAAAAAAAAGAAATCCGTTTTTAAGTAAAAGATTCATATTGTCGGACTATTATTTTTATTTCATACATTTGATGATCCAAAACGCCACATACTAAAGTCAAATAGATGATTCATATATATATATCCAATCTATTGACAAAAATATGACGAAAATGAGAACTATATAATCAACACGTGGCAAGCATAGAAAAAATTACAATCTACGGAGTTAGTTAAGGACATTCTATCCAAAGACTTGTTTGACCATAAGAGAATAACTTAATTCTGAATCTATCTTATTTGCATCGGATGGAGTTAGTCAAGGACATTCTATCCAAAGACTTGTTTGACCATCAGAGAATTAGCTTAATTTCGATTCTATCTTATTTGCACCGGATGGAGTTAGTCAAGGACATTCTATCCAAAGACTTGTTCGACCATCAGAGAATTAGTTTAATTTTGAATCTATCTTATTTGCATCGGATGGCGGATAGTAGGGTTCCGAAATGATCCATCCGCTTAGGTAAAAGATGAAACTCAAACAACGACTAGATTTTGGAGATATTCAGAGTTTCATTGAATCCCATTAGATGTGCACAATCTTACCCATGTAACAATTGAAATGGGTGAGAATTATGAAAATAATTATCAACATCTAAACATATAAATTTCTTCTCTTGCACACTATCGTAAATATCAAAGTTCAGTTGATTTTCTTTTATATAAATTTTTTTCTAAGAGCTTCCATAATTTTTGTACCTCGTGGTTACTCAAATCCATAACTTCATGTTTGGAGGTGGAGAATGCTTACCATCTGAATAACTCTTTTTTATTTCTAAATTCACCTGATTACATACGACTCTACACATAATTTTTTGTTAGTTTTCACTGTTTATCAAGTGTTTTGAGAACTCAACAAGATTTTCTATTTTCACTTAGGTCAAATTGATTATCTGTTCAATTGTTTTCATAACATCATTATTTCTATATTTGCCTTATCAAGGGTTAATAATATTTGAATTAGTTTCGTTGCATGTGACTTGATTATTAAATAATTTATCTTGTTAACAAAATAAATGAATTTTAAGCTAAACATTCAACAGTTATTTATGGTAACATATCTAATTGCAAGTCAATTCAAACTAACTCCAAAAGGAAATTGAATCTAATTGCAAGTCAATTCAAATTAATCCCCAAAAGGAAATTAATTTAATAGATTTCTCAAACAGAAATGGATATAAAAGGAAATCGATTTAAGAGATTTCCAGAAGAGAAATGGGGAAAAAAGAAAATCGATTTAATATATTTCCCAAAGAGAAATAGGAAAAAAAGGAAATTAATTTAATAGATTTCTCAAAGAAAAAATAGGGAGGAAGATTTAAACGTTTGCAAACAATATAAAAGTAGATATAATCAAATCAATTGAGCTAGTAAGATCATCTTTTTGACTCATAACCTTGCTCTGTAATCCTTTTTTTTTCGTCTCGTTATTTCAGAAAGATGGAAAACGCGCAGAACAAAAAAGTGATAGTGGGAGCAGTTCAAAATCAGGCTGTGCAAGTACCAAATGCGATGGCAGGAGACGGATTGAAGCCTGGTTTTCCCGGTGGAGCAGTGGCGGAAACGCCGTACGCGGCAGCAAAAACGTCTGTGTGGTGGGATATAGAAAATTGTCAGGTGCCCAGGGGATGTGATGCCCATGGAATCGCTCAGAATATAAACAAGGCATTAATGAATATGAACTATCATGGACCAGTCACCATTTCCGCCTATGGAGACAGCAATGGCATTCCCTCCTTCATTCAACGTGCCCTCTCTAATACTGGAATCGCTCTCAATCACGTCCCCGCCGGTATAGTAACAAATCTTCTTCTATTTTTGCTACGAATTAGTGGAATCAAGTTTAATAAGGCTCGTGTTAATCTTACTTTTCTTTTAAAACTTTTGTTGAAAACGATTTTCTTGACCAGAGGTCTATCGAAAATAGTTTCTTTACCCTTCAAAGGTTTTACATTGATAAGATCTGTGTACACCTACTCTCTTCTAAGAAATTTAACAGCTAGCTTAATCTTGTTTGGGATTTGTAGTTGTTGGTTACATCATTTTTTAGTGTTTGCAAGTCAAGTGCAAATTAACTCATTTAATTTTGTTTGATGAATTAATACAGGGGTTAAGGATGCTAGTGATAAGAAGATTTTAGTGGATATGCTATTTTGGGCAGTGGACAATCCTGCACCTGCCAATTATATGCTCATTTCAGGAAGCGCGGATTTCTCTTATGCCATTCATCAGTTACGGATGAGGAGATATAACATTCTTCTAGCACAACCTTTTAATAATGCTTCTCCCGCTCTTGCTGCTGCTGCAACGAATGTGTGGCAATGGACAACCCTTGCTGCTGGAAAATCTCAACGAGAACTTGCTTTTCGTAATACCAACACATTACGTCAATATTATATACCGATTCCAATTTCTAAACCTACATCAGCAAACCAACCTGCTTATTCCAATGCCAATGCTAATACTTCCAAAGCCCAAAGTTTATATAATCCTGGACGTTATTTTGATACTCCTAAAACTATTTACGTACCTAAGAACTCGAATCAACTGACTACGACCAGCATGTCAGGTACGCCAGCTATAGTTGAAGAAGCTAGTAGCAGCAATTACCCACGCGCACCAGATGTTGCACCAGTGCTGTTTGCACCACATCTTTTTTTCACGAAGTCTGATAGATCAGAGAAGCACAACAGTAAAATTGAAGAAATAAGTAGCAGCTGTTGCCCACACTCACCAACGGTTGAACCACATCTTTTGTTTGCGAAGTCTGATAGTTCAAATGTGAAATTAGATCTTGGGCTTAACTCAGACTCCAAAAGCTAGGTCAAAGGGAGGAGAATTACGCAAGCCTCCCATCTCATTAATCACCAAAGTGAGACACTCATAGTAATACAGAGAGAGGATTAGAAGTGTAAGAGAGAATATCTCATTTCTATATTTCGTGTATTGAATGATGTGTTGAATATGTGTACACACAGTTAGTTAACGGACTCTTTAACTTACTTTTGGAATAATTCTTCACTAACTACTTAACTTACTAATTTTAGCTAATGACTCATATCATCAATTACACAGTTATCCTCTAAGACATAGCTTTTAGCTAGTTTTGAGATGAGCAAATGACATAAATGGTCCCTAAACTATCCTAGTAGGTTTAAAATAGTCCCTTAACTATACAGTTGACGGATATGGTCCTTTAACTATTCACCTTTTTGTCAAATTTGGTTTCCATCCACTTTTTATGAATACCGTCAACAAACGTCATTCAGTACACACTCTCTCTCAATTTGGAGCTGTTTTTGTGCAGTTTGGTGACGTTTTTGGAGCTGTGTTTTGTGCAGTTTGGTGCTGATTTTTGGTGGTTGGTGCTGCTGTTTGTGCAGCAGTTTGGTGACGTTTTTGGAGCTGTATGTGCAGCAGTTTGGTGACGTTTTGGGAGCTGTTTTTTTTTTGGGTGTTCTGGTGCTGCAATTCGATCAAAGTTTGATAGCTGCTATTTTTTGTTGTAGTTTAAGTTATTTTCTGCACAACAATTGTTGAAAACAGAGCACTATAGTTCAATTTAGTTGCTAATTTTTGATTTTTTCTGCAATTTTATGCAGTTTCATTGATGTAATGACCAATTATTAACATGAAAATAGAATCGTATTTTTGCTCACAATATTTTCTCAATTGTGTCGCTACTTTGCATTTTGCTACTCTCATGAAATAACGACCAACGACTTAATTGCAATAAGACAATAAAGAAAATAATTGAGAAAAAAAGTGAGGAAATAGTGAGATAATGGACAAAAGAAATGACGAAAAAGAAAGTCAATACAGATTGACTTAACAGATTAACGGTGTTAACTAACAGTTTTTTTAAAAAGTGGATGGAAACCAAACTTGACAAAATGGTGGATTGTTAAAGGACCATATCCGTTAACTGTATAGTTAAAGGACCATTTTAGACCTACTAGAATAGTTTAGGGACCATTTATGTCATTTGCTCGTTTTGAGATCACTAATATTAACAAAATACCAAAAAAAAAAAAAAAAGGAGCTAAAAGATATGCAGTTTCAAAAGTGATTCATTCCGCTTAGAGATTTAGAAGGTGTTTGGATTGGCTTAAAAGTTGGTCAAATCTACTTTTAAAATAGTTTTGTTGCTAATTACAAATGTTATTTAATTACCTCACAATTTTTACTGAAATTTGCGAAAAACATTATTGAAGATCTATGAATAAAACACATGAGATAACCGTATATAAAGTCATTTTTTTCTATTCAAATTATATGTGTGAATCGAAAATCATTTCCTTCACCTTTTAGTATATCCTTCTTCCTTATATGATCATTCCAAATGCAAATGCTCTGCGATGAGTATAGCTTCAAATTAATTTATATGAATATACTTACACTGTTATAAAAATCTACGTTTCGATCATTTTTTAGGATGTATTTGAGTAAGGTATATTAAATGTATAAAATTAAATTTAAATTGTATAGACCAAATGACATGGACCAATATCACAGCACTAAAGCTACTAAAAAATTCATTTCTAAGTAAAAGATTATATTATTACGAAACAGACGAGGATTACGAAGACAGTTATCAACATTTTTTTTCCCGATTACATATGATTCTATTCTACACATTTTTTGGTTAGTTTTCACTATTCATCAAATGTTTTGAGCAACTTGATAAAAAGATTTCTATTCTCAATTTGATCATCCGTTCAATTGTTTACATAATACGGTAAAACCTCACGAAATTGATATAAGTGAGACCATGAAATATTATTATTCTGTAGAAATATTATTTAATTAATAAATTAATATTATTAATTTAAAGAGTACTTTGAGATTCAATGAAGGTTAATTTTGATTATATTAGAATTATTGTATCTTACTAATTTATGTATCATATTTATTGAATTCACATAAAAATAAATTAATTATACGCAAAGTACAATGAATATATCAAAATCATTGTATCTTCCTAAATTGTGATTTATTGAATTCATATAAAAATAAATTCATTATACATAAAGTATGATATATGTGTATGTTCATTGTAATATATTTTTTTGTTAAATGATTCATTGTAAAATAAATTCAATGATTCATTGTAAAATAAATTCATCATGTATAATGTTCATTGTTTCTTAATAGTAAAATATTATTCATAGTATATTTACTAAAGACATTCAATGAATGATGGTGAGAGAATAAACTATATAAGCAATAAAATTACATTTCAATAAGTTGTCTTAGATATATTTGTACTTTTATAGAATTATTAATTTATAATATTAATGGAACCATATATTTATACAAAAGTTTTCTAAAAATATATTATCTTATCTAAGTTGGAACGGGAGGAAAATATTAAGTTAGAGAAATCATTAATTTAGTGAGGTATTATTATACCATTATTTCTATATTTGCCTTATCAGATTCAGAGATTAACAATGTTTGAATTAGTTAAGTTGCATGCGACTGTTTTGACAATATAAATGAATTTTAAGCTAAACATTCAATAGTTATTTGTGGAACCATATCTAATTGCAAGTCAATTCAAACTAATCCCAAAAGGAAATAGATTTACCAGATTTCTTAAACAGAAATGGGAAAAACAAGGAAATTTGATTTATTATATTTCCGAAAGAGAAATGGGAAAAAAAGGAAATTGATTGAAATTATTCAATAGATTTCCCAAAAGAGAAATGGTGAAAGTATATTTAAATGTTCACCAATAACATGAGATTACCATCAACTTTAGCTACTAATTAAGATTAAGATTATCGTTTGATTGATAACCTACTCTCGTTTCTTCAAAAACATGGAAAGCGCGCAGCTCAAAAAAGTGATAGCGGGAGCAGTTCAAATTCAGCCTCTGCAAGTGTCAAGAGCGATAGCCGGAGACGGATTGATGCCGGGTTTTTCCCGCGAAACAGCGGCAGAATCGCCGTATGCGGCAGCAAAAACGTCGGTGTGGTGGGATATAGAAAATTGTCAGGTGCCCAGGGGATGTGACGCCCATGGAATCGCTCAGAATATAAACGCGGCATTGATGAAGATGAACTATCATGGACCAGTCACCATTTCCGCCTATGGTGACACCAATATCATTCCCTCGTCCATTCAAGGAGCCCTCTCTACTACTGGAATCAGCCTCAATCACGTCCCAGCCGGTATAGTAACAATCAGTCTTTTAAATTGAGATTAGTTTAAATTGGTAGTTGTTAGTTACCTCATTCTTTAGTGCAAATTCATTCATTAATTTTGTTTGATAAATTACAGTGACTAAGGATGCTAGTGATAAGAAAATTTTGGTGGATATGATATTTTGGGCAGTGGACAATCCTGCACCTGCCAATTATTTGCTCATTTCAGGAGATGGGGATTTCTCCAATGCCATTCATCAGTTGCGGATGAGGAAATATAATATTCTTCTAGCACAACCTGTTTATGCTTCTCCTGCTCTTGCTGTGGCTGCCACAAATGTGTGGCAATGGACAAGCCTTGCTGCTGGAGGATCTCCACGAGGACTTCCTTTTCGTACCAATACATTACCTCAAAATTATATACCAACTCCAATTTCTAAACCTATATCAGCGAACCAACCTGATTATTCCAATACCAATACCAATGCTAATGCTTCCAGGGCCCAAAGTTTATCTAATCCTGGATGCTATTTTGATACAAAAACTAAAGCTATTTATGTACCTAAGAACTCCAATCAACTGACTATGACCGGCATGTCAAGTAGACCAGCTATAGTTGAAGAAACTAGTAGCAGCTATTGCCCACGCGCACCAGTGCAGTTTGTACCACATCTCTTTTTCACAAAGTGTGATAGTTCAGAGAACCACAACAGTAAATTCATAGAAAATAAGCCTGCTCAGCGTACTCAACTCCAACCTTTTCTCATTCCAGACAACTTTGTGAAATTGAACTCTTGCCAGGACAATTTGCGACCTCCTCTTCAACGACCTGAAGGTTCTGCTGATTTCTCTACACCATTTGTACATAATCCTAACGCTGGCATGGGTAATTTAAGCCCCATAAACTTATATTACACTCCTAATGTTTTATTGACAAAATAGGGAAGTATTGTGACCGAAACAGAAGTTTACTATGCCAGTTAGTTTCTTGAGGCAACTAATGGTGGTAATTTTCTTGCAGGTAGGGGTGATTTATGTGGTTCTATGAACAAGGGTGATATACGTCCTGAGTTTTCCTTCCTTCCACCCTCATCGGGTGTTTCTAAATCTGTCTGTGGTAATTTAGATTTGGATCTCCAGCTGCCTGAACACATTCAAAGTTTTATAAGGGTCATATTTAATTCGTTGAACACTTTGAGGTTCGAGAAGATTTTGCCTACCAAAGAAAACCTTGGTTATTGTATACGTTATAGTAACCCTGAATATCGTCATACTGATGTTACAGTAGCCTTAAATACTGCACTAGAGCAACAGATGATATTAAAGTTAGGACTAGTTAATTTTGAGCTATATGTTGGTAGGACTGCAAGGATTTGGAAATGTGTGAATCCACGTGGTGGCAATCCTAACCATTATAAGGATGCAACTTGGAATGCGATTGAGGAATTTCTTTGTTCAACTGTTGGACATTCAGCGATAGCAGCATCTGAATGCAGGTAAACAATTTATGTTGCATGGTTTTTAATGATTCTCAGAGTTTTTTCTCATCTTCTGTCTGCCTTGCAGGTATGAAGCCGCTTTGATTCTTAGAAATGCATGCCTCAAAAGCCTCACATTGGCTGAAGTACTTCAAATCCTGAATATGATTATCACTCTGAAGGGTTGGATCAAAACTCACTCTGAGTGGCAACCAATTACTATCACTCTTCCAACAACTAATAATCATGATAAGGATACCAGAACAGGTACCTAGTTGAGAGATCTCTTTCAGTAGTTTACCATGTCATATTCATGACATATGTTTTCAGAAATGGATCAGATATCTTGGAGTTACGGATTTTAAAATAAGCTCATTTTCATATAAGACTGTATGCTCAGTGCCAACTTTACGAGGACATATAGGAGCGAGATCTCTTTTACTTTTGTGGACTTCTTATGTATGTTTTGTATATATTTGATTCACAATCTTCAAGAATGTATAGAGGAAAATTGTATCCATCCCTGCTACGTCAAAAAAGTAATATATAAATTTGTCTTTTGGCCAGAAACACAATCAACTCTCCGTGGACTTCTCTTTTAATTTGCTCACATTATTGTTAGTAGGTGTACCAACTATGATTGTTAAAGTAGCTTCCAGATAAATATCTATGTGAATTTTCCCAACCTGAAATGTGTCATACCAGGAAAAAATAGCTGAAAGGTGAAAACTATTGATTTAGACGTAAAAATATTGAGTTCAATTTGCTTTTGTGTTTTTTAAAGTCAGATCTTCAGTCCGAGATAAAAAATTTAAAAAGAAACAAATTGTTTCATAACGGATTAGAATGTTAATACATGAACACTGAGGGGTGTTTGATAGTTGGGTAAGAAGTGAATTATTCATGTATTAAAATCAACATAACTAGTACCATGTTAGGTAATTTTTTAATTACTATGTATAAAATTCATCACACGAAGTACAGTGTTTGGTTATAATTACCAATTACAATCCCACATAGTTATTGGAGTCTCATGCAAGTGCCTCCATACTGTTTCTTGCAAGTGCCTTCGTACTGTTTCTTGGGGTTACTTATGATCACATGTTTCAACGTGCAACTTTATCTTTCTCTTTGTCCCGTGTCTTCTGGAGAAGCCTGAGATCGAAGTCTCACAAATTCAATTCAACTTCTGGAATTTCTTTTAAAATGCTTGTGCTTTTGCTCCGAATATTCAATTTTCTTAGTGAGTGGTAGAACCGGTGCTGTAACCATTTAAGTTGCCGGTGTATTGAAAAATTGGATACTTATTGCCCTTTCAACTCTTATTGTCACAGAGTCGATATTGTAGGTTATGCCGTTGGTAATCTTAATATTTCCTCCTATTTATGTCCTATGAGAGCTTTAGGCCATCAAACATCTTACTAAAATATTTCTGTTTTTGTGTAGCATTATGTGGTGTTGTGATGTATTACTACTTGAAGATTAAGGATGTTCGAGCTGTTCAACTTCCTATAGATAGGAATAGCTAAGGTCTGATCTAATGACTTTCAAGTTTCGATTTCAGAATTTGCATTTTTATTTTTGAGTTTGTGTTTTTAATTCTTTATTCATCACTTCCTTCTTTTTTCTTTTTTTCAATTTTCCCCAAAAGGAACATCTGCTTATGATGATCCATGTTTGTTTTATTCCGTTGGAATCCCCAGTGTCCAAATATGACAAGCTTTCTAGCGTGACTAGAAAAGAGTTACCTAATAAAGGGAACACGGGATAAGACAGGAGCTCGAGAACAAGCTAAACAGCTAATCAGTAGTTATTCGTTTCAACATAATTTGAGCTTTTATGGTTGCTTAATTATGCATATCTCTGTTGATCATGGAATCTTATCTTGCATGCAAAAAGAATATAAAACTTCTAGTACAAATGGGTTTTTATTGCAAGCAGTTCTGCACTTTGCCTCTGACAGGAGCTTAAGATGGAGAAGAAGTCATCCGATCTGTTTGATTAACAGGGTTTAATGATGCTTGGGATAAGACAGTTTTGGTGGATATGCTATTTTGGGCAACAGACAATCCTGCACCTGCCAATTATTTGCTCATTTCAGGAGACGGATTTCTCCAATGCCATTGATCAGTTACGGATTAGTAGATACAATATTATTCTAGCACAACCTTTTAAAGTTTCTCCTGCTCTTGCTGCTGGTGCCACGAATGTGTGGCAGTGGACAATCCTTGCTGCTGGAGGATCTCCATGAGAACTTGCTTTTGGTTCTAACACATTATGTCAAGAATCTATACCAACTCCAGTTTCTGAACCTTTATAGCGAACCAACCTGTTTATTCCAATGCCCATGCCATGTACCAATACCAATGTTAATGCTTCCAGGCTCTAAGCTTATCTAATCCTGGATGCTATTTGATACTAGTTAAGTGAAAACAAGTTGATTTTGAGCTATATGTTGGTAGAACTGAGAGGATTTTGAATTGTGAGAATCCAATTGATGGCAAGCCTAACAAGTATCAGGATGCAACTTGGAATGTTATTGAGAAATTCCTTTGTTCAACTGTTGGAAGTTCAGCAATAGCAGCATCTGAATGCAGGTAAACAATTTATGTTGCATGATTTTTAATGATTCTCAAGAGTTTTTTCTCATGTTCTGTCTACCTTCCAGGTATGAAGTCGCTTTGATTCTTAGAAACGCATGCCTTAAAGACCTTACATTTGGTGTAGTAATTCAAATCCTGAATATGATTTTCACTCTGGAAGTGTTGGATTAAAACTCATTCCGACTGACAACCAATTATTGTCACTCTTCCAGAAACTAATAATAATAAGGATACCAGAATAAGTACCTAGTTGAGAGATCTCTTTCAGTATTTTACTCTGAAGTGTTGGATTTAAACTCAATCTGATTTCGACTAGCATTTTATAAGTGGACATAGAAGATATCTCTTTCTTCCAAATGCTCCGCTACTGTTCTAAATATAGTAAGGAAGGAATGTATGTTTTTATTTTATATTAAGCATTAAAATTTCTTTACTTAAGTAATTTGAAAAGAATTTTTCAGTTCTCCTAAAAATCCCCGTTTCCATTATTTTCTAAGAAGGCTGACTATTAAGGTATATATGTTGAATGTATTAACTTCAGTTGCATAGACCAAGTGACATGGACAAATATAGCACAAGAAAGTTAATAAACAAAAATCATTTCTAAGTAAAAGATTGACACAATAAAATCAAAGTGATGATTCATATGCGTATCCAATGTATTGACAAAAATATAACGCAAATGAAAACTATTTGACCGGACATGAGGCATGCATAAAAAAATTGTTGTCTTTTTTTAATATGTCAAAAATGCTAAATAAAAATGAAAAATTTATATTTTAGGAATAAGTGACAAGTAAAAATGAACGGAGAGTAAATGATTTAATTGTTTGACAAAATAAATAAATTTTAAGCTAAACTTTCAAAAGTTATTTGTGGAAACATATCTAATTGCAAGTCAATTCAAACTAATCCCCAAAATGAAAATAAATTTCTCAATCAGAAATGGGAAAAAAAGGAAATCGAGTTAAGAGATTTCCACGAGAGAAATGGGAAGAAAATTGATTTAATATATTTCCAAAAGAGAAATGGAAAAAAATGGAAATTGATTTAATAGATTTCTCAAAGAAAAAATGGAGAAAAGATTTAAGGGTTCACCAATAATATAAAAGTTGAGATAATCCATTGGAGCTACTAATATTATCGTTTTAATCTATAACCTTGCTCTGTAGTCCTTTATTCGTCTTGTTTTTTTATTAAAAAAAGATGGAAAACGCGCAGTAACAAAAAGTGAAAGTGGGAGCAGTTCAAATCAGGCTGTGCAAGTGCCAAGTGCGATGGCCGGAGACGGATTGAAGCCGGGTTTTCCCGGTGGAGCAGTGGCGGGACCTCAATACACGGCAACAAAAACGTCGGTGTGGTGGGATATAGAAAATTGTCAGGTACCCAGGTGATGAGACGCCCATGGAATCGCTCAGAATATAAACACGGCATTAATGAATATGAACTATCATGGACCAGTCACCATTTCCGCCTATGGAGACAACAATGGCATTCCCTCCTTCATACAACGAGCCCTCTCTAATACTGGAATTGCTCTCAATCACGTCCCGGCCTGTACAGAAACAAACCTTTCTTCTATGTTTGCTTCATTTGTTGTGCGCATGAGAAAGATCCTTTATGGGTGTGTTTGGTATGAAGGAAAAAGTTTTTTTGGAAAACAAGTTGATTTTTGACTTATTTTCTCATGTTTGGTTGGTGAGTAGAAAATATTTTCCGAAAAAGATTTTTACTGTTTGATTTATGAATGAAAAATGTTTTTGAAAACTTTTTTTTATTTTTACTAGAGTAGAAAATAATTGTTGAAATTGAAAATATTTTTTAAAAACAAACTTAATTTTTTTTTTGGGTTGGGGGCTGGGGGCTGGGGGCTGGT